>NC_089201.1:32370666-32453166 GCF_963930695.1 Labrus bergylta | reverse complement strand
AGTCAGGGACCTTTGAAGCCCATCCCTGCCTCATCGCAGAGGCCCACGGCTCTGGAGGGGTTGAGCTGACAAACTGCGGTCTTGGTGCTCGGGGCTCTTGTAAAACCAGGGGGACCTGTCTGCACTATATAAAAGACAAGAGTGAGGCCTCAGCATCACTGGAACTGATCTCTTAGAAATAACAAGCATGACCTCCTGCCTCCTAACATGGGACTTCACCACCTACTCACGGCTCTCTGGTTGTGTTAGTAAGAAGGCCTTGATCTTTCTTGTGTTCATGGCATTTGTTATTTCACTTAAAAAATATAAATGATAGAGTGACACTTTCAACAGGTCTGGACCCCTTCAAAATAAGACAAATGTTTAGTGGAATTGAACATAGTTAAAAAAACAACAATAAATAAAAATGCTAAGGCTTCTCAAGCTCTCTGTCAATAACTTTACATTAAAATGATTCTGGTATTTATGGGCAGAGAGCGCTGCTGGAATCTTCACGTCTGGGTTTTCCTTCTTCTTGAGTCAGGCACATTGGTCGATGTGTGTCTTGGCTCTAGTCCCAATGAAATTGAGATGAAAAATGAGCAGAGACAGCAGGCTACCTGTTATCACTTTAAATATTTTCTTTCCACATACCCAAAGTTAAACTTCAACAAATGACCGAAATTAAATTAAATAGAGCTTATGTCGTTTAAATCAATCTCTGTGCAGAGATGATGATCTTTATGTAGCTCACCAGTCGCAGAGCGGTCAAACCTCTATACCTCCATGAGTAATGTTACCCACTTTGAATTAAAACATCAACATATCATGTGATAAATGCTGCATTATGAATTCCATACTTCTTCAGACATTTCTGTTGTTGTTCCAGACAAGTGCTCAACAGATGTAACAGTGCTTATCAGAGGAAACGTGGGATTTTGCACTTCTCTTTAGAATTAAACACATCTGGCTTTAAGTAAGACGTCGCAAAGATCAAGACACGCTGTGTGTCTTTGTACTTATGTGTCTGCTTTTGCAACTTTCTCGTTTCACACGACTGGAAATTTGGCAACGTTGATTAACTTGTGTGCATTAGAACAAGAAGTGCATACGGGAGGGGGGCATAAGGAGGGCATGAGGAGGGCAGTACCACAAGGGCGGCAGTAGCTCAGTCTGTAGGGACTTGGGTTGGGTCCCGGTGCGGACCAAGTTTGGAAGTTGGTCTGGTAGCTGGAGAGGTGCCAGATCACCTTCTGAGCACTGCTGAGGTGCCCTTGAGCAAGGCACCAAATCAGCTCAGGAGCCGCTCCGTCACTCTGACATCTCTCCATTAGTGCATGTCCATAGGATCCTGTTTGTGTGTATATTCTTCAGCCTGTGTGTGTTTTGCATGAGTACAGAGTGTAAAAACTGAAATCAATAAAGTAAATCTTCTTGAAAGTAGAGACATAATGGCAACCTGGCACTAATCTGGCTGTTTAATATCCCATCACTGGGCACTTGTTCTGTGGACCATGTCCATACATAGCCCCCCCCCCCCCGTTGAGTTTCCTAGACGAGCATCCTTGTTGAGTGTCAGCGCCTTGTCATGCAAATTTTATATGTATATATACTTTTTATTTTCATTAATATTATTGGGTTTTTTTTGATAATTGATTCACTTGTTTCTATTTCTTTTACTGCTCTTACCTTCTTATTGCTGTTATCTTTTTGTCTGTTGGGTATCGTGCACTTTGGGTTCTTTTCTGTTGAATTGTATTTAATTATTTTTAGTATTTTGCATTTGTTATGTTCTTGCTGTTGTTTATGTTCTTCTGTGTTTGGTTTAGTTTGTTCTTGTTTTTGCTGTTTGTCAAAGCACTTTGTAAACCTGTGTTTTTAAAAGGTGCTATAGAAATAAAGTTATTATTATTATTATAAATGAATAGAGTCTAATCCAAACAACCTTAAACAGACAGCTTCCTGCACCGAGGAATAAACTGGAAAAACGTGGCCAAAAGAAACAGCAGCATATGCAGGTAAAACCAGTTGAAAGTGGAGGATCACCTCAGAGTTCTGCACTGCTGATATGATCAGAATCTCTCTCACCATGCCATATGAACAGTAGCATGGGGCCCCATCCATGTGAAGAATTAAACCACAAAGAACAAGATTGGTGATGACAACACCCCAACCAATCAGCGCGGAGGATTCAGCAGGTTTATACAGTTTTACAGTATACTGTTTTATAAGGGAACATTTATTCCACTGTTAGTGATTCCTGCTAATAAGAAACCATCAGGGGTCTTCCTGTTTTGTCTTCAAGCCGCTGTAAGAGCTGACAATCATTCAGGCCTGAAACATTCCTCAGTGTGTTTTCTTTACCTGGGCAATAAAGGCTGAAACATGACCTCTGCATGGGACCGTGAATATTCCCCTCCAAGGGCTTCAACAATGGTGTCAAATGTGAAGCCATAAAATTGGACATTTGGGTTGTACGGCCTCTGCTCTGTTAGGGTGGATGAGAATCATCGAGATGTATGATGTGGCAAACTTCACTCAAAACATGGTTTGGGCCACATTTGAAGTAATTTCTAAAAAAATCTCCCAGCCAAGCCCCGAAAATAACTAAACAAAAACAAAGTGAGTTGGGATAATGTTGCCTCGATGGATTTAATTGAGTTGTTTATTTAATCTAAAGTTCGTACTGATAAAACCAACTCATAAGGGTCCCTTTTTTCCTTCTGCGTTGTTTAATCAGTGTTAATGGTACCTTTCATCCAAGATACTTAACTTCACATTATTTCTTTATTTGCTCATTCATTTTCCTGGTAGCTCATCAAAATGTTTAGAAAGAGCCTTAATTGGCTGCATGATTAAAAATCCATCTCCAGTCTGGATACAATTTTTGTTTTTTCAACAGAAATATTTATGATGTTGTATTTTTACATTATATGCTTTGATAAGTGTCTGGATGTTCACAGCATCTACAAACTGGCCTCAATGACTTAATCACAATCATTATAATCCCACATTAAAATCCAATTCAAAAATACTCCCAAGCACTTCAATAGTCACTCATGTATCTAGATGTGACCATTGGAATATATGTGTGTACTCTATCTGTGTTGGTCAGTTAGCAGATGTTTTTTCCAGCAATAAAATGTTTATCACCGACTTCACAACACTTTGAGTTGGTAACAACTTGTAGTTTTGAACACAAAAAAATAATCCCTCCATTCCCCCTCAAACCCCCACACAGGACTACCTCACTGGACTGTAAAATACAATATAACATACATCACAAACGTGCAATATATTTATCTGTATAGTAATTTCATACATAGCTTTTTCTTTTATATCTATTTATATCTGCACCTTATTTTTCTATGAAAATACTTGCTGCTGTTTTTAACCTGCACTACAACGAGCCAAATGCAACAACATTTCGTTCTTATCTGCACTGTAAAGTACAAGTTTGAATGGCAATAAAGAAATGTCTCACAAATAACACAACACGTCACACAATATATGTCATTTTGATGCTTTTCTTCTGTAGAATTGATTAAAAGTTGATTACGTTTAAAGTTCTGATACAATATGCAATGGTCATGATCTGTTGTTGGTTTGGATTTGACATTGAAAGTTAACATTATGACCATAAAAAACTTGTGAAAGAGTTTTTTTTTCATGCCCCTCTACATCTTACAATATTAACTAGAAATGTCAACAGAAATATCTTACTCTGCGACAGGTTGAAATCCAAACAAGACCATTAAAAATAACACAAACATATATAAATACTTCAAACACAAACTGCATGGAAGACAAATGAAAGAATAACACAGCCCCCCCCCACACACACACACACAGGCGCAAAGGGTGCCAAATAAGTACTGTGGCATTACAAAGAATGTAATATTAAATTAGTAATAGCTTCTTCAGTATACACTAAACTCATTCATTTATATATTTGAAGACGACTTTACTTGTTTGCTTAAATTAAGCCCAAACATAACATCTATTTTTGTGCTGTAGTTAAACCGGATGAGGAGAGTTAAACTTGTCCTGGATTCTTTACACACACACACACAAAAACAAAAACCAACAAGGTAAATCACTGTGAGTCACAGCGCTGCTTTTGGGACGGACCATTTCTCTTCTCTTCACCAACACGCTTTCTGTTTTCAGAACTGAAAAATCCAACTGTGCCAAGGTCATGGGTGAGGGCCCCACATCTGATTTGGATGTGCTGACATTCACTTACATTCTCTGACCAGCTTCTTTGTTTCCCTCACTCACCGACTCTATCTTTTCCCTTACCCAGTTTTTACTCACACATTCAATTACTGCCTCCCATCAGTCCTCCCCTCAGCCACATGCATTTTACAGATAGCAAAGTCAATTGCATGTGAAATTGTTCATGTAGGAAACTGGTTAAAGGCCGCCTAAGTAAGAAAAGAAGAGCAGATGTTAAAGAGATCCTTCACCTGTTGAAACATGAGTCTGTGTTGACTTTGGGTCATATATGTAGAAATGTGAAATACATTTTGAAGTTGGTGCCTTCTTGGCCGAGAAAAGACAGAAAGTGTCTTTTTGGCTCATGTGGATGAAAGACACCAAATCCCAGAATGCACAGCACCGCAGGCCACAGCGGCGGCCGCAGCAGCCAAAACACAAGTCCGGCCTGTCAGCAGCAGCCGTCTCGCCGCTATGTTTATATTTTTTCTCCATTATCAGCTTTCTCCATAGAGCCTGTTAGCATAGCTTCCAAGTGATATGGCGGACGTTAAGTTTGGATTCTGGGAGTGAGTTCCCACCCACTGATCTGTGATTGGTCTGTAGCTTCAGTGGTCGAGGAGGAACTAGCGTTGTAGTTTCACCCCGCTAACCACAACAGCTTCCAGTGACACAAAAATCATCATTTTAGCGTCACTGGAAGCTCCTTTACAGACTCAGAAATACAAAGATTTCACATCTCAGGGGAAAATGAGGGCGGGATGCACGACCATTCAAAAACACTACCAGGTTTCTAATGATCCAAAGATTAATGCTAATGGGTGAAGTATCCCTTTAAGCCTCCTGACAAGAAGCTACACTGTGCCAGCTGCTAATCAGTCTGCTCAGCCAAGCCCCTTATAATGAACAACTTTTATTATAAAGACAGATTCATCACTGGAAGCACAGCGTATGCTTGTAAAAAAGCAGATCAGACTACTTTATTGAACCAAGCTGTAAACATTTTTATTTGTTTGGGGC
Source organism: Labrus bergylta (assembly GCF_963930695.1). Lineage (NCBI taxonomy): Eukaryota > Metazoa > Chordata > Actinopteri > Labriformes > Labridae > Labrus > Labrus bergylta. The sequence goes on along the minus strand of NC_089201.1, from coordinate 32,447,949 downwards.
TTTCAATCCAGCCTCAAGTGGACACTTGAAGAACTGAAGGTTTTTGCCCTTCCTAATTGGCTTCACCTTTTAACAGTAGAGGTTGCTGGTTGGTTTAATTTGACCCAGATGAGAATTTTAGTTGTTTCTAGTGAAACAAAGTAGGCAAAGCTACTAAAATCACACAAACTCAAGAAAGGATTTGTACATCGTTAACACAAGACACTATTTTTTTTCTTTGCCTGTTTGTCAGAAGCATTACAGAAAAACTATCGTCAAGATCACCATAACTTTGGTTCAAGGATTTATCAAGAGCAGAGGAAGAACCAATTACTTTTTTTGAGCTGAGTTGGACTAAGCTCTCAAAACTGCAAGCATAATGACCAAACTCTTCTGGTTTTGGAAATGTATTCAGGCATATTTTGTGGAAGCACAACATAGAAGACCCAATGAATGATGAACTGGCTTACACTACACTCTGTATGCAAAATCAGATTATCCAAAAAAACCTCTTAAAACCTCTCCATTTGTTCTTGTAAAATGGATGGAGCAGCTTGTCACCTTTTGGCTTTCCTTCAGAGATTAATTACAGACATTAAAATTAGATGGTGAAATCCCCCTGAGCTGATGTGAAGATGATGTTTTCTGGAAAGCAATACTAAAGAGGTTTGTTAAATGAATGAATGCGGAACATTTCACATCACTGTGTTGTGCTGTAATCAAAGTGTGAGCCGTACAGCAGAATAACACTCTGACAAAGGATAACATACTACAGTATAAGATTTAAGGTGGATGTTACTTTACAGAGTCCTTTAAGGACAAGATAAATGGAGGTTTGATTCAAGAGGCCAGATCTCAGGAAAACCCTGTATGTGTGATGTGTGAGAGAGTTCAGAGATAATCCCAGAGTATTAGTGTTTCATTTGCTGATTAGGCGAGTGTGATGTGTACGCAACATCTGAATTCACAATGTTATGTTTGTGTTCGACGCAGACTAATGTGAAAATCCTTCAAAAAACAAGCAATTTGTTCCCGTCACAGCTCGACTCTAACAAGCCGGGGAGATGCCTGCATGGTCGAATATTAATTCCATAAGCGCTGACATACTTCTCATCCACGAGTCAACAGAAGGAAATCTTTATGATTACATCAGTGAATGGCTGTTTGAATCAGATGGAAGTCATAATATTATAATGGAATCAAAGTTTCTTACATTCTCTGATATGACTCCTTATGGGTCGTTGAGCTGCCTTAAGATCCGTCAGGACGGTCACACTGTTTGATCCTAAATACTGTGAGGAATAACAAACGTTTGAACAACAGACAAAACAACGGGAGTTATTTTAGCTGTATATATAAGGGAAGAGATTATAAAAGCGTCAAATTGGAGAAAGAATTATACCCACAGTTGAATTCTGCCAGCTCATGAAGTTTAGAATTTACAGATCAAAAATAATTTGATGCCTGAGTTATATGTAACGTGTCGTTGATCTAGAAGCTAAAGATCATCGGTCCCTCAGGTCTGGTATTCTCCTTCTGGTCATTGAAGTCGGTCGATTCAAAAATATTCCAGTAGAAAACAGACTTTGTGAGATGTGTGAGCTGGACAAAGTTGAAACGGAGTCCCATTTTCTTTTGCATTGTACCAAATCTGATGATTTAAGAGAATTATTGTTTCATGAAGTAGAATCTGAAATATTGAGGCGGACAGAGGTGCAGAAACTGGAATGGCTGTTTAATGTTTGATGTGTTTAAACTTGATAATTTTGTTTCAAAAGCTTGGAAAAGAAGACAGAATATTCAGTTTCATTTGTTTGACTTCTTGCTTTTTCTTTTTGTTTCTTGAGAATGAATATAGTTTACCTAGTGCACTCTGCTCCGGGAACCTTTTTAATTTATGGATGTATGTATGACACAATAATAAAATAAAAAACTAAAACTATAATAAATAAGATGGATAACAGGAATAAATGTGATTTATGTACATTTACTGTTAATGTTGGTTTAGTTTTCAAACACACATTTTGCTGGTTCACTCATTTAGAATCAGACTCCACCTGTCTGAATACATTTCTTTAACTTATCCATAAACGACAGTTCACTTAGAAATCTTTCTGAAAGCTGTACATGCTCAAGTATGCAAGCATTTGGGACCTACTTGGACTCATGGAAATATTCAAACTCAATTTAGTTTACAACATCATCTAGAGACTTAAACTTTCCCAAATAAGATAACAACTGTGCTCAGACAAATTCACAAAACATAATTGAGAAATCTTTTGATACCAGATATCTAATCGCTCTTATACGTGATGACTTTTTGAGATTAAATCAAAATCACCCAAACTAAGAAAAAAACAAAAAGCACATATTTCTGATTAAACTTTTAAACGTTTAATAAAAGTGGAATGAATATGTTAAGAGTTGCCTGCCTGTTCAATTTCACACCCTCTTACGGAGCTGTCTTTTCTCTCAGATGATTCTTTACACAAGAGACTTTTTTCTGAGCTGTGAGCCAGTAACATCTACTGACACAAAGCACTGAGCATGATGGGCTGTGATAGCAACATTTCATCTCCATTGCATCACTGTTGGAGACGTTTGGGAAACAAAAACTGTTCTGAAAAACAGCATGTAGATTAAAAGCATGCATGTATCCCGGGCCAGAAGAACAACAGCACTGCCTTCAAATCCCCCCCACGAGGGCCGAGGTCTGCAAACCACCAGAACGCAATGAGCTGGACCACATGGTGGCCTCGTTGTCGTTTGGATTAGTAAAAGATCCAGAACTCCACCGCAGGTTAAATAAGAGTGTGAGTCCCTAATAAACAATGCTACTTTGGCTCTAAACGTGGTGTGAGTGTGACACAAAAAGAGGACACAATTAGTTGTTAGAACACCCAAGAAAAACTACCCAAGTGATCCATTTGCTCTATGATGAATTTTAGGAATGGGCTGACTTAATGTTAGTAATGATTTGTTGAAAGTAGCAATGAGGGACCAAAAAACATCTCCTGCACTTCCCTGAAAATGGAGGGGAGGGGGGTGTTTAGCTGGACTATAGCTGCAGGGCACAGAGCCAAGAGGACGTCCGGCTGGTAGTGGCAGAGGTGCACTGAAGCTGGGTTACTACAGACCAGAGACTTGGACCTGATCCAGGATATAGTATGAGGTTCTGGATGAAGTCCAAACCAGCTGGGGAGCAGAGTCAAGTCCTCACAGTAACCTGGATCTGTGTAGCCTGGCCATGCTGCTGACAGATTTATCAACCTGGACGTGGTGTTGGAAGAATTGCCTCCTTAAACTGCATATATCTACAACTTTATCTCACTAATTATATATATATATATATATATATATATATATATATATATATATATTTATACATATTTAAAAAAAAAAAAAAAAAAAAGCATCAAGAGTCGCAGTCATGTGTGCAACCAATTATGCACTCAACACCGCTCCATTAATTTCCATGACAGTATGAGTCAGTGGCACATCTCGTATCCAAGTGATACCTCATGCTGTAGCTTTCCAATAATATCAACTATTATTTTCTAATCCATCAATATTAAAGCTAACTTAATATACTAGCTATGACTGCAGGCACTTTCAGCTGTAATAAGACCACATGAAGGTGGGGGGAGGGGGGGGTGCTGTGCTGTTGAGGTTAGGCGAGTGCTGAGCTGCACACCTGCCTGCCTGATTAAGCCGCAGACAAAGAAGCCTCTGTTGCTTCCTGTCCACCTGTCTGCAAAGTGGAGCCCCTCCGGTCTATCTCTGCTGCCCTGAATTCCTCTCTGCCCCTCAATCGCCTCTGTCCACTTCAGGGTCTGCTGGATATTAATAAGTCCATACACTGTCCGTCACGCACGCACATTGTTGCAAAATGATTTACATACAAACATTAAGGTCCTGCAGGTTTTAATCACTCTGCTTGAAAACATTTCTGTAAAATGATCTGCTTCCTCAAGACTTGAACATCAGGCCCGTAACTCTTTAATCCTCTGTCTCCATTAAATGTTTGTTGTTATTGTTTTAAAGATCAAGTTGTTAGCAGCTCTTTTTCCTCTCCTTTCTGTATGTCGCTGTCTTTTCACCCCAAACGGGGAATATGCCACCCCGCTGTTTCCAGATGCTCTTAAAAAAGGGAGGAATTAAAGAGTGTGTGTTTCTGTTAAAATACGAGCAAGGATGTTATAAATTTCCAGTTACCCTTAAACCTTCTTCCTAGAAGTACAGTGGTTAAAATCATTATTATATAATGAATAAATAAAGCTACCATTGAGGCCAACATTTAGTTGGGACCTGGCTCAAAACGTCTCCTCCTTACTTTAACTCATGCAGGTCTACACTCCCCTCCCCCACTACGCTCTGCCAATGAAAGGCGTCTGATCCAACCTTCACAACAGGGTTCAAAGTCTCTGACTAGACTCTTCTCCTCTGTCGCCCCCCGGTGGTGGAATGAACTTCCAAACTCCATGTGATCTGCAGAGTCCCTCTGTACCTTTAAGAAAAAGCTAAAGAGCCAGCTCTTTCATGAATACCTACTAACTTAATGATGATGGTCTCCATATTATTGATGATGATGATGGTAATGACGATGGTTTTTGTTTGATAATGACGACTTATAAGATGGTTTCTATACTGATTAGAGCTCTCAAGAACTGCCCTCAATGTTGTGCTTTGCCTCTGGTCACTTCCTGTCAGCACCTGTGTGTCCAATCAGACTCAAAGCTGATCGTTTGCTCTTACTCACATTATTCCCTTTTTTCTAGCTCCTTGCTTGTGTTGTTCTTACTCTCTGATGTACGTCGCTCTGGATAAAAGAGTCTGCTCAGTGAATTGTAGAATTGTAGAAGGATGGATTTGCCAAACCAGAACTATCGTTCAGCCATCATGGTTTGCTACTGCCTTGCAAACATCTTATCCTCTTTGAACCTCTCCTGTCTGGACCACTGCCTGTGTAATATGAGGAATACACACTATCACACACACTGATGATCAACAATCCCTCTCTGGACCCAACTGTCCAGTAGGTATGTTTGAAGATTTGATGATACAACACAGGTACCAAAGGGGATTGTCCTTCTTTGGATGCTGGTTTTCTGGAACCAGGTCAGATATAATGCATTCCAGTTTGTTTTTGCCATCTATGACCAGTGAAGAACTCCAATGACAAAACACCACCAGGGTTTTCAATTGACCCTCTTTTTGTTTTTCTATCACTTGCCAGGAGGGAATTGAAGTCCCCAATGGAGTCCCGTTGTACCCTCTCATTCAAACTGCTGCAAACTGCTGTTTGATGAATAAGGACGACCAACATTCTAGCCTTTCTTTCCACAACTTCAAGTGTCAAAGAGAACACCCTCTTGTTCACAATAAAACCTCCCTCAGGTAAGATATCTTGGATTACCACATGACCCCCTGCCCACAGCACCTCTCACCCCCCTGGGCAATGCCAGAGTCCGGTCCCTCTCCAGGTGTTCTGTTCCAGTATCAGAGCTGTGCATGATCATTAGGCCACAGTTCCTTCATGCGAAATAGTCGACATTTCACTTTCCAAAAAATCTTTCTGCAACCCCAGGGGTCAGCACCTCAAGGTTTCAGTGCACGGAGCCCCTTGTCTACTTCTGCAGGACTACATGAAGCCTTCACACAGTGAGCCATCACGGTTAGCTCAGCTGAGCCACATGCAACCACCAGTATCTCACTGGCAAGCTTCAAAACCCTCTCCTGATCTATACTGTGTGAAGAAACACAGCCATGTCTTCAGCTGTTATTTTGGGACTTGTTTTAGTTTTTAGTTTTAGTTTATTTGCACATTTTTTGAAAGAAGAGTCAAACAGAAAAATAAAACAAATAAAAAACAAAACACATGTGCAGGTGAGGGCTTATCTCAAAACCTCACCTTAAGAGATTAAACAAAGTTAAAATAAAATACACGAAAAAAGAATATTTACTATCACAAATAAAATGTACCCAATTGAAAATTACATACAAACATTGAAAACATGAAAATAGATTGTGATTCGTTCTAAGTCTGGACCCCCAATTTGGAACCAATGGGCTAGGGAAACCCTCCCAGGAATTCGACAACACTGCTCCAGGGTCTCAGGTACATGCAAACCCATTCTACATATTTGGCCATTCTCTGAAGAGCATGTTTTTTGTTGTGAAACAAACACATCATTAAAAATAAATGAATTAAAAAATAAACTTCTCCTCCAAACGTCACACTCCTTCTTTACTGCACTCAGTATCTCTTTTTCAACATATAATTAAACTATTCTCACAGGAAGTCAAAGCGGTGTCATCCTGGGAGGTTGTGTATCAGTGGTGGTCTTCCTTTTCTACCCGACAGGCCCACATCCTCCACATTATGTGCATCACATTAGCAAGGCTAATTTACCCTCATAAACCCCCTCCCATGCTGTGTGTGTGTTTGAGAGTCATCAGAGCGTTCTTACCTCATGAGAAAGAGCTGTGATAGAAATGTTGCTGTATGTTTGATGGTGACTCATCAGGTAGGAGCGATTGTGTTTATCACAATTTAAAAGCCTACAGATGCAGGATTAAACACTTCGGGCTAACAATGGACAGACACATTTGTAGAAACAGCTTCCAGAAAGGCGCAGTAATGAGACCTGCAGTGATCAATAATCTTTGTTTTTGCCTTTTAAGCTTCCAATAGAGAACTTTAAAAACAGATAATAGAAGTTTAGCTTCCTCTGTTTTAACAAACTGTTTGTTTCCAGTGACAGTCAGACCTAGCAAATTTGTCAAAAAAGGATTTCTGTGTTTTTCCAAAGTGGACTAATGAAAAGCTTTTTGCAGAGAGCTGTTTTGTTAAATGCCCACTTTTAAAGCCCTCCGAGCTGTGAACTGTCGTGCTACCAACCAAAAGCTTCAGAAAAAGAAAAAAACCTCAAGGGCTCAAACTTGTATTGTTTTATGTGAATCTAATACTCAATGTTCAGATTATAAGGCCCCAGATTCCAGCTTCACCACAAACATAACTTCAAAAACCTTTTGTGTGGGTGGAAACTTTGTCAGCGATGCAAACTGAAAGAAGGACAGATGAGAGTTGTGGTTTTATCCCTATCGATGGTAATCCGCTTTCCCACCATTCCACTTATTGTTCAGTCTCCACCACATCAACACACATTGATACACAGGAATAAAATGTAGTTGAGCGCCAGAGGGGGGGTTAAAGCCGGAGCTTTTAAGTCCAGCAGCCTTTAAATAAACTACAATAAACTTCATTCATAAGCAGGCTCATATTAATTGGTTTATTAATTGGTTTTCCAATAAAAGCAGATGTATTTTAATCCTTTCCCACAGTTTGAACATTAAGCCTTTAGGCTGCCAACAGATAAACTGTAATTTGAATTAATTTTTGCTCCAAAGCAACAGCACCAAAGGTCAGTTTTATTTTATTAACAGTACATAAGAAACATTGACGGCGTTCTTTTATTCCCCATATCGTGTTACTGACTCAACATGAACAACATGCAGAGAAGACACTGAGCCCAGGAGAGATCAGGAACACGACAGAGGCTGAGAGGTTTCTGTGCCACAAAAAAATCACATGAAATTAACTGCACAGCGTTTTATTGGAACAGAAAACACAATTTGCAGATACTAAAAAAAATCTATACAGTATGTTTGGGATAAAGTTTACAAGGGGGGGGAGTTCAGTCTGCTCTTTGATATGAACATTATTGTAGACAGTTTATGACCAAAGCACATGTTCACTGGACAGAAAAAGGGATTCAGAAAGTGAGGCTTTGCTTGTGTCTTTATTTGAACTAGTTCAGCTTCCTTGCTGAGACAAGAACCACGCTGACGTTTAGAATCGTCTTTGGTTCAATTCCCTTTTGTCAGAAGGGATTGAACTTTGCTTACAAACAGAGACTGTGAAACGCACACACACATTGTGCCCATTCATTTTGTTTGCAGTGTGGTTGGTATAAAATGTGAAAATATATTTTATTGAAATTGCCTTGCTGTTTTGTTTGATTGTTTCGTGGCTCTTGTCATATTTTGTGCAGGTTGAACTATTTTTTGTTTGCATTTATTTTTCATTTGTCAGACTTGACTCTGACTGGCACCCCAAATTAAAACTTTGTCAAACCCACTACAAGACATATAACGGAGCTGAAAAAAAGAGAGAGAGACAGCAGAGACTACCTGCTCTGCACACTTCACATCCCAGCAGCTCTGTCCAGCAGAGAGCAGACTCACAGTGAACTGCACACTGATTGCACTCCAATAGGCCAATTAATGCAAGATGTGTGTGTGTGTGTGTGTGTGTGTGTGTGTGTGTGTGTGTGTGTGTGTGTGTGTGTGTGTGTGTGTGTGTGTGTGTGTGTGTGAGGTGGCCTCACAGTCTCATTTGTAGTTCAATTTTATCTGTTATTAAAATGCTTTTATGTCTCTCTCCTCTCTTTCAGATCGTTCTCTTTCTTTCTCCATAAAGATGCAGGCCTGCAGGATTATAGTTTTTATTTTTCTGTCTTTAGACACACACACACACACACACACACACACACACACACACACACACACACACACACACACACACACACACACACACACACACAGACACACACACAGAAGTTGTAAACCTTTCACTTCTTACCCCCAAAATAGAGATATGAGGTAAAATAAATAAAAGTAGTTTTTAGAACACAAAGCAGAAACAGATTTTAAAAAAACACAATCATATGACCCCTGCAGCTCTCTCTCTGTCTCTCTCTCTCTCTGTCTCTCTCTCTCTCTCTCTCTCTCTCTCTCTCTCTGTCCTGCCAGACACATTAAGGAATGTATCACTCTGTATACTTTGGCAGCAGATCAGCGCTGGCACGCTCAGTACAGTGAGCGTGGCTGCAGATGGCTATCAGCCTTATCTGCTGCTAATAAATCTCACAAAAGGATCCTGTGCTCCGGCTAAACTCAGTGACCTTTGACCTGTCTCTCTTTCACCCACTGTAACAACAAACACTCTCCCAGGAGCCTCACCTGCAAGACTGGCCTTTTTTCAGCATCAGCACCTGATTTGCATGCTTTCTGTTTCTTATAACTGAATGGAAAAGGCTTCAGAGTTTTTTTGATTTTGAGTCACAGTTTACAGTAAAATCACATCTCTGTAAACCACATACAGCACACTGTATAGTCTGACTGCAGTCAAAGTACAGTGGACGCTGCACCGCGTTTTCTCTAATCAAGCTTAGACTGACAGTCTCCATGCAATAATAAAGAAAAAAGACAGAAATACAGAATGATGGATTATATACAATTATTTTACCATTACAGCTGCTGTCTATGTAGTGCTGTTGAGTGTTCAACACACTGCCATAGCAAACATGTGCACTCTCATTGCTCTAATTTGATGCCTTTTTCTACTACTTGTCCTATCCCTTTAATTTTAAAGGAATCAATCAACATTTTGGGAAAAATACTGTAATGTACAACATCTTGCAAAGAGTCAGATTAAAAGATAGATTCAAACGTCATGTCTCTACAAATTTAAATATGATTCATAGGTTAGCATCAGGTTGGTAGGTTAACTTAGCAAAATGACTGAAAAAAGCTAGCCTGGTGCTGTTCAACAGTAACACAATCTGCCAAAGATTTCAAACATTACAATGGAAATGAAAACAAAACAACAACAATAATGTTGTTTCCTGGAGTGTCAGCTGATTCAGGCCAGCTCATGGTGTTGAAAGACAGTACATTACTCATTCGAAAACCAGAAATTGTAGATTTCCCTCTGTTACAGATTTCTTTAAAGTCTTTCTATGTGACTTTTCACACTTAAATATAAATCAAGTATCTCCTCTGAAAATAACTCTGTGAGTCATGACTGTCTACAATGGGTGTAACACCCGAGTCCCACTGTCTGTGATGTTTTCAGAGTTTTCAGAGTCCTATCTTCACTTTGTTTACATCGCCGGGACGGCCGGCTGACTCCTCCCCTCGTGTATAAAAGTTGTTTAATTGAGGGACTAGAGAAAAGAAGAATAACATACTGTACTCACTGCTTAACTGTGTTTCTAGATCACGCTCATTTCAGGTAAATTTACATGCAGTGTGAAGATACCAGCATAATAAAGATCGCTAGCATTAGCATGCTAACACAACAATGCAGCGTGAGTTGTTTTGGTTTCATGCTGGTGCTCAAGGGCGACACCTGCTGGATCAAAAAATCACATATAAAGCCTTTAATAGACAAAGGTGACACAGTGCTATATAATAAAAAATCAAGCTCTATACGTGCAGTGGTAGCGTAATAGTTAGTGTGCAGAAATAAAAGTAATATTCATCAAAAATTATTTCCCAAAATGTAACATTTGTTTCTTTGAATCCAAATGATTCAGAGAATATTAATAAAAGAAGAGAAGCCCTTCAAAATGTCCATGTAATAAACAACATGCAGAGTGTAACCAGTGAGAGTGTGACAGCTTCCACTTACAGTTACAGTGAAAAACTGAGTGATTTCATTTAAACTGATGGACTTTTAAAAGAAAACAGATGAGATACATTTCTTCAGAGAGCAACATCTGCATCCCAGATAAGTCGATGATCATAGAGTCAGCTGACCATCACCTCCTGACCATACAGTGCTCTGTGATTTGGCGAACCAGTGTTTACTCAGGCAGACATATCCACACCCACACCCACACACGGCACAGTCTGGATCTGTGTCCATCCACACACAGGGTGGGCTGGGCTACTTCTGTTCCCTTTTGGTCCTAATCAGGAGGAGGAGGAGGAGAAAACCATAAAAGAAGACTCACTTTAACCACAACCCACTGAATGTACTAACACACGCTGATTCTGTCACACCAAAACAATGCCACTACAATCCAAGCACAACATCTGTTCCAGTCAGAGAGCGAGCCGCTGCCAGAAACATGTTCAAGAACCAATAGCATGGAAGCAATGGAGTAAAAAGAGAAATAAAAGGAGAGAGAGACACGAGGAAAGGAAAACAGGAGAGTCTGTATTTCCATTGATATTCTCTGTTTTTAGTGGCACAGTGTGTCTTTTTCAGAACGCTCGAGTTCTGGGTTTTTTCTCCAAATACATAAAATTACATCGACATTATAAGGTGCTAATTGCCAGAAAAACATGTGAAATTAATGAAAAGAGAAAGGATGAATAAAATAAGGATTTACTGGAAGAAGTATATAAGAATATGCACATGTGTATAAATGAGTGTGTATGAGGGAAGATGTACACAGAGGGTTTGCCAGGGGTGGCATTGGCAGCCCCAAAAATCCTTACCTGTGATTGGCTATTTGCCCTGTGAGAGGCACGACTTATGTTAAAAGGACTATGAGAGCTTTTTTTTTGCAAAAAGCTGGTACTAGCTTTCTATAGGCTACATATCATGATAGCTTTTATTTTTACATTCTGCAAGTATAGGCCAGTGTGCAGGAGCGTGCATGTTTTAAGTACTTTAAAATGTCACTTGGAACATAAACATCTTCTTTTTGTATCATGAAAGAAGTAAGCTATAAATACATCTATGTTGCTGTTATCTTGTGTTGTAAAGTAGATATGATTGGTGAAGTTAAAAAAGGGAGATTCATTGATATTTATTAGTGTGTGTTTGTGTGCACATCACACTTCAGGCCACCCTCTGGACACCCCCCGGTCTAAACATCCTTACTCTATTAACAAATGTTTAAACCAACCCAATCAATTCAAAGAAATATAGATATAAAAAGATGTAAAGCTCCTGTGAGAAACATTTAGGTTGTGTTGATGTTTGCAGTGTATCTCTCTGCTGATCTTGTGCTGTACGTGTAAAGACTGTTCTCCAGTTGAAAACCAGTTGCATTTTGCAAAGAATCTTTAGCACAGCTATTGTTTTTAATGTTTGGGCTGCCTGCTGTAAACTGGCTCATCTGACATATAACTTAAGTTTTTGCAGGCATATTGTTTGTGTTAGTACATGTATCAGGGTCCTAAGTCTCTGACTAGACTCTTCTCCTCTGTCGCCCCCCGGTGGTGGAATGAACTTCCAAACTCCATGTGATCTGCAGAGTCCCTCTGCACCTTTCAGAAAAAGCTAAAGACCCAGCTCTTTATGAATACCTACTAACTTAATGATGATGGTCTCCATATTATTGATGATGATGATGGTAATGACGATGGTTTTTGTTTGATAACGACGACTTATAAGATGGTTTCTATACTGATTAGAGCTCTCAAGAACTGCCCTCAATGTTGTGCTTTGCCTCTGGTCACTTCCTGTCAGCACCTGTGTGTCCAATCAGACTCAAAGCTGATCGTTTGCTCTTACTCACATTGTTCCCTTTTTTCTAGATCCTTGCTTGTGTTGTTCTTACTCTCTGATGTACGTCGCTTTGGAGAAAAGAGTCTGCTCAGTGAATTGTAGAATTGTAGAATGTATTATCTCATATCAATAACTTACACATGTAGCATTTGTTAAATGATATAATGAACCAAAGGGACTAACATTAAGATAAACAAACAGAGTTTAAAATAACAGAGCAGAATATTGTATTTATTTGCAGCATTTGTCATAAACTGTTTGTTTACTTCAGTGCTGTGTTTGCAGAACTTAGCTGCTTTGTTACCCCTTGAAAAGAAACAGGGGACAAATTCATCCAGGGAGCTCTAAAGCAGCCGTCACAGTCAGAGACAGTCCAAGCTCTGGGTTCACGTCCCACAGAGGGTTCTCTCACACTTGGCAGGGGAACGTTAAAGGCAATTACAATAGATTAAACAAACAGTTTCTTAAGGCAGGCATGTAGAAGGGGCTGTTAAAGTCAGGTAAATGGTCCTCCGGTGTCAACCTCTTTAAAGCCTTCCCATCTCCTCCCCCAGGAATCTAATCTACAACATATGGACACAGTGTGAGAGCCAAGGACAGGGGGAAAGATACACAAAGACTGCACAGCAAAAGTCTGCTCAATAATCGCTCTCGCTATTAATTGTGGTGAAGCAGGATCTAAAACTTAAAAATGTTGTGGCGTGGCCCTTTGCTAAAACCCATTTACATGAGCACGATTAAAAGGGCTTTAAAGTCTTTCTATGTGATGTTTCACACTTAAATATAAATCAAGTATCTCCTCTGAAAATAACTCTGTGAATCATGACTGTCTACAATGGGTGTAACACCCGAGTCCCACTGTCTGTGATGTTTTCACAGTTTTCAGAGTCCTATCTTCACTTTGTTTACATCGCCCGGACGGCCGGCTGACTCCTCCCCTCGTGTATAAAAGTTGTTTAATTGAGGGACTAGAGAAAAGAAGAATAACATACTGTACTCACTGCTTAACTGTGTTTCTAGATCACGCTCATTTCAGGTAAATTTACATGCAGTGTGAAGATACCAGCATAATAAAGATCGCTAGCATTAGCATGCTAACACAACAATGCAGCGTGAGTTGTTTTGGTTTCATGCTGGTGCTCAAGGGCGACATCTGCTGGATCAAAACATCACATATAAAGACTTTAAGGAAAACATTTTCTGATACAGATCACTAATATTATGGCGAATTCAAACAATGTAAATGAGCTTTCAAATACACAATATGTACACTTTAATGTGTCTGGCTGCGTTGTTAGAAAGGGTTAAAAGGCGGGAAAGGAAAAGTCAGAAATATATATCAGGAAGATAAATGGAGTTGAAAAATGTGGTCTTCCCTTGCACACTGGGGCACTTTCCTGTTATTGGCTTGGAAGCCAACTTTTTTAAACACCTGCTGTGATTCCATGGCTTCTGTTTAGACGCTGGCTTTGATCAGAGGAAAGTTTGATTTGGAGAAGGTAGTGCAACTGAATAAAAGAGCAAATTACAAGAAGCTGAGATGCTTGCATATATTTCTGTGTAGAATTTCCCTTTGGAGGAGGCACATTAAAAAGAAATAAAGTTGACTTATGATATAGACAGCGAGAAATAATGAGCTTTAACTGGAGAGGAATCATCTCATACACCCTCTCTCTCTGTCTGTTTTGACTCGGTGAGATCAGACTGCAGCAGCAGTGGAATTGTGCTGTGCAGAGTGTGGTGTATAGGTCAAGTGAAAGCTATAAATGCTCTCTCCGATCCAGGTGAACTTGACAGTGTAGGAGTTGTGGCTGGAGGTGATTCAGGAGTGATTTGTGTGTTTGTTTGTCAGGGTTACGGTGAGTGCACAGGGACAGATTACATGCGCTTCACAGATAGAAGAGGACAGCAAGCTCATGCATGAGAGAGGGAGAGAGGGAGGGAAGGAGGGAAGGAGAGCTCAAGTGGAGTAAAGCTAAAGATGAGAAAACATGATAGAAATCCAGGTAGAAATAAGACCTTCAGAACAGAAACTGTAATAGTTAAGACAGACTCTGGGATAAAAGAGACTGTAATGCTTTTTCAGGGCATCCGTCAGCTGACACGGCCGGGTCGTGCCCTCTCCCTTCAAAGACCTTCTTGTCAGTAGTGAACATTATTACTGCTGGCTCCCTGCAGAAGGGCCCGCTGTCATCTGTCCAGAAGCCTCCGCTGACCACCAGCTATCTGTAAAGCCCCTCCCTCCAGCAGACCTTTCAACACACTCATAAAGGTGCAGCTTATAAGGCATCAAGACCACTGTAACAAATTCTTTCTTTGGTTATGAGTTTTTTTTTCCCTCTTAAACTTTTTTTTATTCAATGTGGTACCAACCATATGTAACCATTGTACCAGATTAATTTGTGTCTTAGTTGCTTTCTTTACATTTGTAATTAGTACAGCTGCATTCAAAACTCCTGAAACTCTTTAGAATGATATCTCTCTTTAATTGACATTTTTTTTTTTTTTTATGGTGCCAATCCAAGCAATACAAATGGTTATTGTTAAGCCTTTTTTTAAATGCCTTAACTGAGGTCCTTACACTGGCTCCCAGTCTGTCAGAGAATAGATTTTAAAATCCTGCTGCTGGTTTATAAAGCGCTTAATGGTTTAGGGCCAAAATACATCAGTGACCTCCTGATTCATTCTGAACCATCCAGACTGCTCAGGTGGTCTGGGACAGGTGTGCTCTCTGTCCCCAGAGTCAGAACCAAACACGGAGAAGCAGCGTTCAGTTTCTATGCTCCTTATATCTGGAACAAACTCCCAGAAAACTGCAGGTCTGCTGAAACTCTCAGCTCTTTTAAATCCAGGTTGAAGACTCACCTGTTTACAGCTGCCTTTCATTAAACAATTTTAAAATTTTAACTCTGCACTGTAATTATTATTATTATTATTATTATTTTTAATTTCTTTACTTTTATTTTTTTATTTAAATTAATTTCATTTGAATTATTTTTATTTGAACATCTTTTCAGATTTAATAATTTCAGTGATTTTTAAATGTTCTATTTGAATGTTTCTTTTCTTTCCTCTGTCATGATGCTTTTTCATGTCTTCTGTGAAGAACTTTGAATTCCCTTGTTGTTGAAATGTGTGACATTAATAAACTTGTCTTGCCTTAACTGTTGGATTATGCTACTTGAGCTGTTCAGTCCCTGTCTGAGTATGCCCTGAAGTCAAACCTCAGCAAGGATTGATGAGCTACACGGTTACTAGGCAGTATAGTAGGAATGTGAAGTGTCTTGGTTTGCTGAAATCAGTAAACATGTGATTCTTATCACAGATCATTTGTAGACTATGGGAAAAGGAAATGTGATCACAATATTCAGAAAGATATTTATCTGTAAACTTTAATGCATAAACATTGCATCAGTGATTAAAAATGTGTTCTGACCTACAGTTACTCTGCAGCATAATGGAAACATCATCACAACAGCAAAAAAGTGAAGAAGCCGTAGAGAGGAAAAACCAAAGTGAAAACTCTGCTCTGGAAAATGTGCTGTAACCTGAGACCTCAGGGTGGAGAGTCATCTGGAAGCTCCGTTTACCTTTTCTCTGTTTTTGTGTGCATGTCGCCATGTGTGTGTGTGTGTGTGTGTGTGTGTGTGTGTGTGTGTGTGTGTGTGTGTGTGTGTGTGTGTGTGTGTGTCTGTGTGTGTGTGTGTGTGTGTGTGTGTGCGTGCGTGTGTGTGTGTGTGTGTGTGTGTGTGTCTGTGTGTGTGTGTGTGTGTGTGTGTGTGTCTGTGTGTGTGTGTGTGTGTGTGTGTGTGTGTGTGTGTGTGTGTGTGTGTGTGTGTGTGTGTGTGTGTGTGTGTCTGTGTGTGTGTGTGTGTGTGTGTGTCGCTCCTGAGTGTGACCCAATGATTTCCATGTGTCCACGGGGGAAGTCAGCAATGGCGTTTTTTGTTTTGATGGGACCTGATAGATGACCCATACGCAGAGGCCAGAGAGCAGCGGCTCTGCCTGCTGCTGACGCCATCCTTCACCACAAAGCCCAACATCAACAAAGCCGGGACAGAAACCAAGACAGCCTGTGTTTTTGACATTTGATTTTCCACTATCTTTCCAAAAATCATCATTTAACAATTACAGAGCTCGTCCACAACCGCTCTGTTGACCATTAATCTTTTTTTTATACTGAGACTAGGCCGACTCTTTACAGCCTCTTTGATCGGTTAAATTTAGCCTTACAGAGGAAAGTTCCATGACAACACATGAACAAAAAATAAATAAATAACAACAATTAAATCCCAGATGGGGAAATCTACTGACATCTTTAAACTGATCATTTTATCTACATCTAAACTGCTTAGGTCGAAAAATGATTTATGGGTAAAACCTTTGAAATGAACAGCTGCATTGTATTTTATTATTTATATATATTTATATATATATACAGTATATATATATATATATATATATACAGTATATATATATATATATAAATATATGTAAAATGTTCTTCTTTCCATTAATGTTGACACATATATATCTTTCTTTTCTTTTCTTCTAAATTATCTTCAATTTTGTTTTTGTTTATTTTTCTTACTCACTTTAATGCATTACACTGCGACACACACATTCACACTTTTCTTATACACAACCTCAACTTACTACTTGACTTTTATTATATCTACTTTAATTACTTTAATTGTATTTGTCTTTGCTAATGTTTTGCGTATTTTGATTTTGTTTTGTTTATTTCTGTTTTGCCTGTTTTTGTTTATTTGCCTTTGTTTTAATTGTCATGTCTATGTGCACATTTTTGTTTTGTACTTGTTCACCTTATCACAATAAAAGAGAAAATGAAGAGCAGAAAGTACAGACATATCTATACGAGGATAGGGATCGACGATATAAAAATATCATGAGGTTGTACTTAAAGCTTCTTTATGAATGGAATCTCTCGCCTGCATAGACCGAACGTGGAGCATATACAGCGTCTTATTCCTCAGCAGCCTCAGACTAAACAAACAACAGCAATCTGTCAGTTTTTGTGGTTTTTTTAAATCAACTTTTCCATGTTGTTGTAATTTTATTCATCCTATGCTGATCCCCAGTTTATCCCCAAAGTCATCCCCCCTCTACTTCATACTCACCGAGTGAAAAGAAAACCTTTCATTTTTTTTCTGTCTCTATGTCAAACACACACACACACACACACACACACACACACACACACACACACACACACACACACACACACACACACACACACACACACACACACACACACACACACTCGTTTGACTTGCGCCGAACTCATCCACATGCGGGAACAGTAGTGAGCTGGACGCTGTGTCTGAGGGATCCCGGTCTGTGTGTGATGTGGAAGCTGAACTTCTACTGTTTCAGAAAATAAACATGGTGAGGATTGTCCCAGAGTAACACACACTCGCCAGCAGACATACTCATAATACCCCCCCCCCCCCACCCCCCCCACCCACCACCTGATGACAGCTGGGAGAGTTTTCGGCCGTGATAACAGGAATGTTTTCACACCCTCTGGACACATACAGTCTCCTCATTGTGGCTGGCTCCATACAGAGAACCTGTTGGGGGTAAAGACGTGTCTACATAGAAGTCTAAACGAAGCTGCAGACAGAGAAAGAGGATCCCTCTGTGGGTCTGGCACATGACTCTCACTCTCTCACAGCGACTTATCTTTGATTTGTCTTTGCTCTGTTTCTGATCAGCTTGTACTTTTTCCGACTCTTTTTTATTGTTCCCGATTTCTCTGTGAGCCAACAGTGTCCCTAAAAGAACTCTGGGGAGTGACATGCTCTCTAATCTACAACATGTGGACACAAGAACATATATGCAGATGTAAAGTGATATGCAAACACAAACAGACACACACTGTATTCTGTGTTTTACACAACACAATGAGAGGAGCATTGATTATCCATCCATCGGCCTCCATCAGCGGTCCCTCTCTTTTGCTCTAATATTGGAGATCAGGCTTCTGAACTCCAATGACGACCCTGATGACTGATGATGTTTTTTTAATTCTGGTTTTATGGACGTTTTTTTTATACATTCTCAGTCTCCTGTTGTTACTTGATGAACTCCTGTATTTCTGTATTTAATGCCTCTCACGGTGTCTGTTGTTTCTATTGTCTGATTCTATGTGCCTGTGCTCTATGTGGTTGTTGTTTTTGTTTTTTGTTTTTGTTTTTTTTCTTCCCATAGTTGTTCTCACCTGACTGCGAAACAAATTTCCACTCGGAGACAATGAAGTAAAGTTGAAAGTTGAAAGTAATATAACCAGCACGCACACTTTCTAGTCCAGAGAAACATTCAAAAACAGACACACATACATCTTTGTGCATTCAACAGTTAAGTAAGAAATGTCTGACTTCAAACTTCTTTTCTTGTCTAGGAATATCTTGTTTGCTTTCCTTCATTTTTCCAGCATCAGCAATAATACATTTGTGTCAAATCTTTAAAAAAAATCACAGATAAACTGGTCAAGAAAAAAGGTTCAAATAAAGGTCAGGACGATATTATAAATAAATGATATATAAAAACACATCAGAGCTCATGTTTTTAGTGCCAAATATCTATTAAATAATGAATTAAAGGTGCCCTCTATGTCCCTTTAGAGCATTGACTATTACATTGGATGTTTGATTTGCAGAGTGTGAAACATACATTCACACATGAGATTTCTTAAAACAGAAATAATTGACAGTTCCAGTCAGAAACAGTTCACTTGCAATTCACCTTGTGGGTTGATTAAGAATGAATCTGGTCTTTTTAAAGTCTATACTCTCTAAATGTTTGATCCCAATGTGCATCTGTATACATACGACACCTACAGTACATGACAGACTGCTTCCTTGGCTGCTCACCGTGCAGCATCGCCCGATATATGATGCAGAAACGCTCATAAACACTGAATTCTCTCACAATCGTATACTTCCTCTTACAAAAGCAGGGTGAGGTTTTGGCCAGCGATGACAGTGGTTTGCTGATCAAACAGATCCCTATGCTCACCCGAGGCTCTTCAGGAAAACCTGAATATGCAACGAGGACCGCAAAGGTCTAAACAGCTTCCTGTGCGTTCCAGCAGCCCCTGTCCCAGCAGGCTCAGAGCAGGTGGGAGATTGCTGTTACACACACCTGATTGAGTTCATGTCTCCCTCCCTGATGGGGTTTTAAGAACCATTAATGCATTCAAGGACACCTGAGAGAGCGTATAGATACATGCATGCAAAGTGTCCTGGGTTCACATGAATGCACACAGTTAGCGCATTACCGGACAGGCTGTCACACAACATGTCCTACATCGGGATGAAGAAACTAGAACCCATTCTCATGAGTAGCTTAACATGTCCTTCACTTTAAAACGTGGAGCAGCTCTAAAAACAATCAAACTGCCAAGCAAACCATTAAAATAATCTAATAAAGTGAAGTCAGCAGTGTGCAGTGGAGAAAAGATATTTCCACATTTGATTACAATGATGCTTCACAGAGGCCTCTGCATTCCTGAGGAGTCCAGATAAGTAAGAAAAGAGGTAAATATACAGCATCTGTCAAGTCCATATCTGAGGTATGTAAATTATAGTGGCCATGTTTGAGAAAGCAATGTCAACAGACTGCAGGTGTTGGTGACAAACACAGCTACAGCTCTCACTTCTACACTTCAAAACCATGCATAGTAGTTTTTGTAAAAAATCCGGCGGTTACAGTTGGTAGGACAGGTTCAATGAGTTTACAAGCTGAATCAATACCTGGATCTCTCACATGAGATTTGAATGGTTGGAATCGGCTTCTCAAATTTTTATAGATTCAAAAATGGAATATATTATTAGTTAATTTTTCTTAAAAACAATTTCAGAAATGTTCTTCTTACTTAAGTAAAATAGAAAAGTAAAGTAAAATAGACTGTTTCTTAAAGAGGACATATTATCCCCCTCCTCCACCTTTTCAAACAGTCCCCTGTGGTCTAAATGAAACATCTGTGCTGTGCTTTGTTCAAAATATAACATGAATCAAGCACCAGAGGAGGTTTGTGACCCTGTATAAACCAGCTCTCTCAGAACGCTCCGTTTTGGTGTGTGTGTCTCTTTAAATGTAATGACCCCCCCTGAGTTTTCCCAGTAGACATCACTCCTCTGTAGAGAGAATAAAAATGACGGACCTGCACAAAAGTTTTGTTCTAGTCTGGGGGTGGAGTTCATGGGTGGAGATACCAGGGGAGGGGAGGGGATTGTTTTTTACCAGAATCCCACTGTGACATCATAAGGAGAGCACATTTTTCTCTGCCAAAAACAAAGGACTGGATGGGTTTATTTCAAATTTTGTGAGTCAGTAGACACTCAGGTTACCAGATATATGTTCCAAAACACTGTACAAGTGGAGTTTTCATAATATGTCCTCTTTAAGATAAAGGGCCAATGCCATCTGACACAAACTGATCTCTATGCAGAGCTCTGCATGCAGGTCAAAATATGACCGTACTCTGATATCTTTAATGGCACCACAATGAGTTCTGTTGGAAAGTCTGTTCACTCAGCATGATGGCAGCTATAGTACTGACACGGTCGAGCAGAGACCTTGTTGTGTGATAAAATGCATGACGAGAAGTGTGTGCCACATTTCATTAAGCTCACATACAGCCTAGCAGGTCCGATGAAGTCATACGCTCTCAGCTTCACTTTGATGTAATTTAAAAGACTTTCACTGCTACACACGAGTCATCAATCATGTCCCTGCTCAGGCTGCCTCAGAAACCAATATGTGGATACAGCCACATTAAACACAGCAGAACTCTTCTTCTTCACTCCTAAATCAGTGTCAATCTTCTCTCATATACCTTCACTAATGCAGTCTGCAAAGCATCACTGTCACTTTAAGACAGCAGGATATCTGACCTCTGCTGAGGAAGAAGCTTCAGAGTCCAAAACAATCACCGAGGCCTGACGCATTACTTTAACATGGAGAGCATGTAGGAGAAGACGTGGAGGGCAGACACAGATGAACACAAATAAAGCAAAGTATTAGAGTGTAAAAAGAGGAGGTAAAGATAAGAAGACAGAAGTCAGAGCAATGTAATGACACAAGCTTAATTCAATTATTAATTATTCTCTTTTTATACGTCTGTGAATTGAGTATCTTTGTATATGTAGACCCTTGGTTGGACAAAATAGAAGTTTTAAGGCCTCGTATGGCAAATTGCAACCTGATTCTTTCTTTTTTTCTGACATTTTACAGACTAAACGATCAATCATTTGATTAGAAATATAGTCAACACTTTTATTGACTGGAAAAATAATAGGTAATTGCACTTTTATAGATGGAGCTGAGTGAGAAAACAAGAAAAGCTGCAGCACCAGGGGGGGGCGGGGGGGTTTCAGAGAAATATTAATGTGGGAAGGAAACCTCTGCGCCTTAATGAGGGCTGTAAATTGAAGTATGATGCGGTTTAAGCTGGCATCCAGCGGAGCCTGTGGAGTGGATGGAAAAACAGCAGAAAATGCAGATAGCTGGGCTTTAGCCGTCTTTAGAAGCAGCAGAGAGGAGAAGCCTGTCAGGGCCGTTAGAGCCGTCGTCATCACTCACTGCAAACAGCCTGTCGGCCCCCGCAGGAAATGCCTCCTTATGGGACATCCACTAGACTTGTCCGTTTAATAAAGTGTCCAATCTGCGGCCAGCCCTGGACCTGCTTTCATCATAATTTCCTTCCCTCAAAGTCCTTTGCAGCACTAGTGAGCAGAGGTCCTCATTTTTAATAATAACTGAGTGCATGAGTCCAGGAACAAGGATAAATCTTTGTGTATTACTCCAGCTCTCCGGTTCAGGCTGAAGCATACCAAACATCACCCGTTATGAAGAGGAACTTCCACTACACTGCTTCTTTAGTGCTACGGCGTTCTCAGCGGGAGTTGGATGAGATCCCGGGAACATTAAGAGAAACTTTACGTTCAAAAACCGCAAAGAAATATATTTCAGGACAAGCACCGTGCTTCAGTGTCAAAGAAACATCACGCGGCGTTGAATAGAGTTATGGCAGATATTCTGAATCTTCAAAGAAGCAGTCTGTAACACATCAACTCCTGGCAAACATTTCTGTATTATATACGCTGATCTCACTGTTCTCTCCACACTACTCATCGCCACTTTTGTTTTTAATATCAGTGAACTGTGTCCACAGTGAGATGGGAGTGTAGACTGGGAGAGAGAGCGGTCACTGGCAAAAAAAAAACCCTGATCTAGTTCTTCATGCGTGGCCCATAAATACTCCGCTGTGTTTTCATTTCCGAGAGGAAAAGCTGTTTTTACCAGACTTCCCTCGGAACGGCTTTTATTACAAAAACTTTTTACCCCGTCAGTATATACAAACGTTATTACAAACATGTGCTATTACGCTATGTGAACACTTGTACTGCACAGATTTTCATTTCATTTCATTTCATATTTGATTTATTTGCTCATTTCAGTGTCTGGTTTCAACACAATAAAACACAACAAAAAATATTTTCTCATAATCCTGAAACACTGTTCATGAGCAAACAGGAGCAGGAAGAAGAAATAATACCTGCCCCCCCTTTTCCTAATAACACAAGATACTGTTTAACAGAATAAGATGGCTGACCTGTTGTTTTCTCTTTCTTTCACAAAACAAAAAATAGATCAACAATATAGAAACAATCAAATACAATCAGTTAGATTAACTCAATACATTCCAGATGCCATAGATGACTGTGTACTTACAGATAATAGAAAAAACATTCAATGAAAATAATGTGAAATTGAAGGACCTACATTTCCTAAGAGAAGGTT
Organism: Labrus bergylta; assembly: GCF_963930695.1. NCBI lineage: Eukaryota > Metazoa > Chordata > Actinopteri > Labriformes > Labridae > Labrus > Labrus bergylta. The sequence goes on along the minus strand of NC_089201.1, from coordinate 32,424,830 downwards.
TGGAAATACCAAGGAAAGGGGGAAAAAAAGCGCAGGTCCAAGTGCTTTAAGAGTGCTAATGGGGTGCTAACAATGTTCCTTGATTGTTGTTGTCGTAAACCTTCTCATAAATGTCACAAAACAGAGTGGTATATATCTGAACACAGGAGCCACACCTCCTTCAGTCCCTAAGAGAACTTCATTTAGAAAACTGTGGATTTTTTTCTCCCACAAATGAAACAATGACTGAAAACTGTAGGACAGGAGAGAAAGAGTGGACTTCTATGTGTACCAGTTGTTGTACATGTTTGAAAGCGAATGCAGATGTCTTGCTTTCAAAGCTGCCACGTTTAGATATCCACAAAGCTTTTTAAAGTATGTCAAACTAATATTGTTACAGTGTTTATACATAAGAATAGGTTTCCGTGAGAGGAAAAAAAGATGCAATAGTACACGGAACAGAAAACAAAAAAAGTTGAACCTGGTTTGGTTTACTGCACACTTTAAATATTAGTTCCATCGTAAAAAAAAAAAAGCCGGACTTGCACACTTAATTTAACAGCTTGCAATTTCTGGATGAAATTGCAGGAGACAGGGGTTTCATGTTGTTGCTCTTACAAAACACAAAGACGCTGAGAGGCTGGAAAAAGAGTCAAACATGTTGCTCAAGTTTTGATATCAAGCAGCTTATATCATCAGGGAGAAGAAATGGGGGGGGGGGGGGGGGGGGTGCAGAGCTATAGGCTGGGAAAGAGAGGACTGATACAGGGTTTGAAAATGATTGATTTTGATCCGTCACATGCAGGGGTGGAGCAGCGCGGGTGTTCTAATGCTAGTATATTAGCACCCTATAGCAAATCAACACATTCTGTTTAATGTCCAATAACTGATGTTAGCTGACACATCACACAACAAGACCAAGTTACAAAAGATAATGAGACACTAACTTTATGAACATCCATTGTGAGTAACCCAGTTAGCTCTAAAAAACAGATTCAAAACTGCTCTTTGTGATGCTTTTATTTTGCTTTTCTTATTGCCTTATGCCTCAGTCTCTTTATTTCTGGTCTTCATATATAATGTGCTTTTATTTTGAACTTCGGCTGCATCGTAAAGTTACGGGAGTAAATAAATACAGCTAAACGAACAACCACTTACATGGTTTTGTGAGGTGGATTTGAGGTGGATTTATCTTGGGGGGGGGGGGGGCGGTAGGGGAAACAATAGGTTTTCATCGATGACTCCACTGGTAAAAAGTGTGGGGGATGAAAATACGTTTCAGTGAAAGTGTGTCGCAACACCCACAACACCCACAACACCCACAACACCCACAACACCCACGGGTGAGACGCGCCTGGTCACATGGAACACAGGACTCTCTGTGAATCTATCCAAAAGAATATTAGTGATGTTCATTGTTTGTCCACCACAGGCTTCATGGACACTCTCCAAGCCCCTGGTGGAGATGTGGATGAAGCCTTGCTGAGGAGATGGGAGACGGATGAGACTGTGATGGTTTTGAGGAGGAAGGACGGCGCTGGGTGCCGGGGGGGGGGGGGGGGGGGGGGAAGAGACGCCACAGGGACGAGAGCCAGTCTCTCCAGCGGGGAACTAGAGAGTATACAAAAGTCTCCCACTGACTAAACCATCATCAATGTGGTAGCAATCAGCTGTGGTGCTGGAGGAAAACGTAGCTTAAGGTCGCTACACAAGGCGTCCCTATGTCCCCGTCCCCCGTCCCCCCCCACCTCACCTCGAGTCAGTGGTGCCGACTGTTCGTTTGGAGAGATGAACAAACTAACATGGCTGTTCTGGGCAGAGGGACAGAGACAGACATGCCAGTGGTCGAGGCAACTGGCGAGGCACAAGACACCAGAGGATCCATCCAAAACCTTGTTTTCCTTCTGCTCCTCCAGAGGACGGATCGGAACACTTCGGTATCACTGTAGATATAAAAACTGTTGTTTCTCGAGCCTATGATGGGAAACTATTCTCATGTTCATTTATCTTTAAATGCACTGTAACTATTAACTCTTTTTTATATTTTAACTTCAATTAATTTCATTTGAATTATTTTGATTTGAACATATTTTCAGATTTAATAATTTTTTAAATGTTCTATTCGAATGTTTCTTTTCTTTCCTCTGTCATGATGCTTTTCATGTCTTGTGTGAAGCACTCTGAATTGCCTTGTTGAAGAAATGTGCGACATAAATAAACTTGCCTTGACTTAAATGGCTTCACAGGGTTGTTCTCCCGGCCTGGTAGCTCTGAAGAGGTTTTCATGCACGGGTGTTGAAAACCTTCAGCCAAAGTGAGAAAAGGTTCTGGCTCATGAACGCACTAAATCAAATCTGCCAGCATTTAGATGGAGGAATCACACTGCAGTAAAAAAAAAAAAAAAAAACCACACTCTGCAGCCACAAACAGACAAAGTCCCAACCAATCACATCGCCCGAGACACATCCCTGCCAAGGAAGCACATGGTAAATCATACCCCCCTCTACCTCACACACACACACACACATGCAGATAATGTAGATGCAGTAATGATTATCTCTACAGACAGGGATGTGCATGCTGTGGTTATACATACAGTAGCTCACATAGTGTGTGTTTGCAGCCCAGTTTTCCACTGAGGAGCAATTTTTAAAGAAGTGAAAATAAACAGCGAGCCCTACAGAGGCTACTTTTCCCCATCAGTGTGTGGACAGCAGGCTCTGCTATTTGTCTCTCTTTAATAACCACGAGAGACGGATCCAGCAGAGATGTTTTAAAACCAGTCAGTTATGCTTTTTACCACACTGATGTCAGCGTTTTAATAGCATGTTTTTTTTTTTTCTGCTGAATTGTGAAGTTTTCCTCTCCTTGGTCCATCCCCTCATCCCTCTTTGTTGTTCCTCACTGGCGTTCTGCTTTCTACACAATCAGGAGCCCATTTATAAGAAATTATCTTATTCAAATTGTGGGCCAGAGCTGAAACCATGGGTAATGAATAAACACAAAGCAGAGCAGTGCAGTCTGTGGATGTTTTTTTTTTTCTTTCAGTGTGTTTGTGTTGAGGAATAGCAACCACACCAGACACATTCACACACATGCACACACTCACCCGTTTTTTTTATATATCAAAATGAACTTGAGCAAATTGCAGCCTAGACATAAAACTATGATCAACAGGAAAATGAAAAGCAGAAATCTACGCTTGTCTATGGTTTGCATGTCTGACAATGTTTGTGTTGACTGAGAAGCCTCCGTTCTGTCTCTCCATCTCTTTCTTCTTCTTCTCTCTCTCCAGCTCTGACTCATTCTCCATTACAAGTCCAAGGTCTGGCGTCAGACGGAGCACTAAGTCAAAATTCCTTAATCAAATAAGCCATTTAAAGCAAAGTAAAAGCTGAGCTCTGAGTCTCCACGGTCTACTGTTCTGTTGGACTTTCACCACGTCTGCCTCAACTGGAAAGTCGACCGCTCGTCTTTAATAGTGTGGCCTGTGCACGATTGTTGTGTTTGTGCATGAACGGTTTTAAATCTGCCACAAAAGCATGATCTCATGTTAAGTTTTAGCGCACAGCAAATGTCCATCTCTGTCTGTGTGCTTTCAACCATGCAAAATGTTGTTAAAGAGACAAATAAATGAAGGAGTGCACAAACACACACTGATAACATCGCGGCTCGCCAAGGATGACGTCAGAGGAAATTTGGTTTTGACCTTTTTGAACCATTCAGGACAGTTACCTGAAAACTGGAAAAATAAAAAAAATCTGATTAGCAGTGTAGAGATTTTACTCGTGTCAAATAGAACCAGAATACCAGATGTACAGCAAAAAAGAAATACTGTCAGCACTCTCACAATACTGGAAAAGAGAGGCCATATTTGGGAAGTGAGGATGTAAACAACAGCTTACCTAATCTTTCCTGTGAGAGGGTTCATGCAGTTAAAATAACCAAAGTAGTCAATCCATCTCTCTTTTTGGATCGGGCCTGGCTCCGTCTGTCCTGAGTCTAACCTCCCCTCACGCTGCCCTCTCAGACCACTTTTACTGCTGCTCCAGAAGATCAAACGTGGAACTACCTTTACATTACCATACTTCTAATTACTGACATTTTTCAGGCTGACAGCTCTGGAGATGAGAAGGGGAGGAAAGACAGTCCTGGCTTAACTTGCTGCTTTCAAGGGTCGCTGGGCTGTCTATTATTTCCCTCGTGGCCTTTAAAGAAGAAGAGAGGCTCATCCATCACTCGCTGACAGCGTCTGTCTCCCTCTAACCTCTCCGGCCTGATATCAAATAATCTCTTCAAAAAGTCAAGTCTGTCACTGTAATGGACGGCTGTGAAGCGTGTCAATCATTAGCTGTGTGTGTGTGTGTGTGTGTGTGTGTGTGCGTGCGTGCGTGCGTGCGTGTGTGTGTGTGTGTGTTCACAGGGAGAAAGTCAGAGTTTAAAAAAGGGGTAAAAATGGTAGAAAGCGATGAAGCTGTCGTCATTACAAAACAGAGATTTTCTTTGTTGGTTAGTGGTTACCCGAGCTCAGGACTCCCTGTTGCATGATGGGAAGTGATTAAAGGTTTGAAAAAGGGAGACCCCAATAATGACGAGCTGCAGCCATGTGTTACTCAATGCCTACTGTTGGGCCACACAGACCCTCCACTCAGTGTAATGACGCCCTGAGGGTCTCTGCTGCAGTTACTGTACGGCCTAATGAAAGAAAGATGGCCGTCTGCACAGCTCTCAGAGTCTTCAGCTGATAATCTGTCTGTAAATTATTCATCTCTGACACAATACCCCCTTTATTATACTCAGATGATCCATGCAGTGCACGTGTGTGAGTGCACGACTGCCAGTCAGCCCATGTGTACATGTTGTGTTTGTTTTCTTTTTTATGACTTTTACTTGCCTTGACAGCAGCAGCATGTGCATGTTCAGGCCCGTGCTGTTGTGTACTTACGCGCCCATGTGCATCCCACTCATGCAAATTTGTCTCTTGAGTTTGTCTGCCTTGCTCTGTGTGTGTGTGTGTGTGTGTGTGTGTGTGTGTGTGTGTGTGTGTGTGTGTGTGTGTGTGTGTGTGTGTGTGTGTAGATCACCCATGCTGCTGTCAGGGTCTCTTCTGTGCTGTTTCAGTTGGTTCCTGTTTAAAACTGACAGGCAGGGTTCACTGTGTGCCAAGCTGGCACGCTCCCTGGGATAATGAGAGACCATGCCTGGGTTTGGATTGTTGATTAAGGATTATTCAGCAACACAAACAAGCTACTGTTGAGCCATATGTGCACACATGAAACATATTGTGCTCCCAACAGTCAGAGCCAGGTTTGGTCTTCGTATACAAAGGAGAGAAAATATACTGAGAACAAGGGGGAAGTAATTACAGTAAATGTCTCTATAAACACAGAATCACTCAGCTGGCACCCCAACATGCCTGCTCTCCATTTCTATTCTGTGCTGAGGGAAGTGATAGCAAAAGCTGCGTATGTCCCGTCGCCATTTATAAGACAATTTACAACCAATATGGGATTTGTTACTGCTCACATAAACTTTCAGAATTTGACCGAATGTTACAGTCAAACTGTAATCATGAAGATGTCTGATACCACACATACAGTCATTCATTTTTTGGTTTCGGTTCACTAGTCTTTTGAAAACAATTCCCTCTGTGGAAAATTGTCAAACAAAGACCAAAAGAGAAAGATGACAAAAAATACATTAAACTCCATATTTGACAAAGTCTGTAAGAGGTATTTAAAGACTGAAGAAGTGAGAGTTAAATGTTATAATGTCTAAAACAAGAAGAAAACAGATTAAAGTTAGTTCTTAAAGGCTTTATATGTGATTTTTTGATCCAGCAGATGTCGCCCTTGAGCACCAGCATGAAACCAAAACAACTCGCGCTGCATTGTTGTGTTAGCATGCTAATGCTAGCGATCTTTATTATGCTGGTATCTTCACACTGCATGTAAATTTACCTGAAATGAGCGTGATCTAGAAACACAGTTAAGCAGTGAGTACAGTATGTTATTCTTCTTTTCTCTAGTCCCTCAATTAAACAACTTTTATACACGAGGGGAGGAGTCAGCCGGCCGTCCGGGCGATGTAAACAAAGTGAAGATAGGACTCTGAAAACATCACAGACAGTGGGACTCGGGTGTTACACCCATTGTAGACAGTCATGACTCACAGAGTTATTTTCAGAGGAGATACTTGATTTCTACATTTAAGTGTGAAAAATCACAAATAAAGACTTTAAGGAAGACCCATGTTAAAAGATAACAAAAAGGTTGAAATGAATAACAGGCAGCGGTCCTATTTCAAATCAAATCTTCTAGCGGTCATAAGATGAACTGCTGTGATGTGGTGTTTTCACAGCTTAGTAGTGCTCCCACAGAGGCTGTGTAAAAACACTGATCACCAAGAAGGTCCCACCCAGAGAAAATAAACACACCACACTGTGAGCATTAATAGTGATTTAAGTTAAGAGAGTTAAACATGTCAATGCGTTCAAAATAACCGCAGACACAGCACATCATAAATCAAGAATTGCACGAAACGTGCAATTATATATATATTTTTTTACTAGCGTGACATATACACAGCAATTCATCTTACAAGAATCCCACTTTGACATTCTTGAGGGCCCCAGTTGGACATTGCAAGTTGTTTTGTTAACCCTATATTTATTAGTGCTAATGACCATTAAAGGTCAACATGTGTAAACTATTACAAATGCTATTATGATAAATAACAATTAAAATCGTTGACCCATGCTGCTATCTCAGCCGGAACCACAAATGCTGTGACACGAGACCTCAGACAGCTAATGAGAGGCAAAAGAAGGTAAATAATGTGAGAGGGACACATTGACCCCTAGGGGAGCTGTGTTAAAGTCTGCTCTCCCTGAGATTTAAACCAAATGGTTCATTGATGCAGAGGTACCAAAAATGTTCAAAATCTTTGTTATCAAGGTATCGGAATTGGTCTAAATATTTCTACATTCTATCTACATTCTCAGATGTGTCATCTTTATATTAAAGAAGACTCGTGTAAATCAGTGTACTTCATCTTGTGATGAAAGATACAACAGAAAACTCAAAGTATTTGGTATTTTTCCATTCTCTGATTTTTTGAAATTTTCAAAATCCAAAACCAAAACCGGCAACCAGAATTTACATTTTTAGACACTTCAACTCCATCATTACCCTTTTACCTTTTCTGGAGATTATTTCCTTTTTAATATAAAATATATATAAATGTGTCATCTAGACACACTTTTTCAGATTCTGGTGTAAATTGTCTTTAGGTCCTGATAGACATTAATAACTCATGTTCTCTGAAACAGGAACAAAGAGAATCCATCATCTGTATCAGTTTGTAAGTCTGTAAAAACTTCAACCAATGTCTGCCACGAGGTACCAATCTGATGAACCAATCAGACGCCTCCCTGTCTCTCTTCCTGTTCTCTACCCCATGCACGCACGAGTCCACACTCAAAGCATGAGGTGAGCTCCGTTTCTGGACCAATGGCGCTTGTGCATGTAAGTGAGGGGGCGTGGCTTTTGAGGGAGCACAGAGGGGGGGAATGCTACTTTCAAAATCATGCTAGTTTTTCCGAAAATGACCAACCCTGCCTTTAAAACTATTCTTATTCTACTGAACAAGATAAGAATAATCTAATCTCAAGTACTTCAAGATCAAGAGAGAAGGCCCTACCAACTTTACATAGCATCGTAGATCATCCAGTCTCCCAGACTTTAAGCAGAATTCTTTCATTGTGCAGTTTTTTTGTCACATTTATGTTCTGAATAACAGAGCAGGCGAGCATGAAGCTTCATACGCACCTTTTTTTATATTTTTTATGTCGCTCTCAAGAAGAAGAAACAATTAGAAGTCCATATATTACCTTACTCTAATCTCGAGCAGGTACTTTTGCTAAATCAAGAAACCTTAAAGAATCTATTATGTATTGACCTGAAGCTCTGAAGATCTGCTGTGAGAAGTTGGATAAGACCTCACCTGAAAGTGTTAAAATGCGAGGCAGAGCTGGAGAAGTCTGGATGGTATGAGATGAATTTTGGCAGGAGCACTTTATGCAGAACCATGTGCACACATATTGAGGCAGCATGCGGGCAACAATTATTCATAGAGGAAAATAACTCTGTTTACATTCCTCATGCTTCCCATTCCCAGAGTCATGTCGGCCACAGCAGAGTCACGTTTGTGTTAAAGTGTTTATTTAGATTTTATATCCCTCTTGCTTACACACCAAAAAGCAACCCCTGGTTAGGAAATATTCTCGGTGCAAATGAAAGAAGGAGGAGTCTCTGGTAGCACACTGCTGCCTTGTTCAATGCATCCTGCGTCTAGTTTGGCCTTGGAGAAGGTACAAATTCTTCCAGCAGCTTATTTGTTGTAGTGAAACGCATCGGGCGTGGGACCTGAAATCAGCGGCAAACGACTCTCCAAGGTGTTCTTTTAAATAAAAACCACTGTGTTCAACAACTATGGTTACATTTATAATGTCCATCATCTGGAAAACTCAGTTGATCATTAGCATACAATGACATAATAAACTTTTAGCATATGAGCATCTGTCTAACAGTCCGATGAGACTATGTGCCAAAATGAAGTCTGTTTCTGCCGCCATCAATCAACCAGAGTTTGGTTGAGATATGCAAGAAAGAGGTCCAAAAAGATGCAACATAGGTCCCCACTGACAGGCCCGGCTGACGGGATCCACAAGGTCAACAAGGACATATGTTCAGAATAATAAAATAACACGTACCATACCACAAAGCTGCCATGCCACTGTGTGACAGCTGACAGCTCGGTCTGCTTATCACATCTGAATGTTAGTGAGAATATACATCATCCTCTATGCACACATACGTCAAATAACAAACTGAATCACACATTTTTCTCCCTCGTCATTAGTGGTGTGAAGTTTATGGCTTAGTTTTATGTGCTGACCCACAATTGGGACTGCATTGAACTTGGTATAGAATGTGCTGTGACCTCCTGCAAGTAATTACAGAAACATTTCCGTTGCCTCCATATAATTCTGTAATGCAAAGCATGAACACACTCTGTTTACACCCAAACTCATGGGAAGGAGCCCTCATGTTGACCCTGTCCCTTACAGTGTCCCATTCTAAAGGTACAGTACATGCCACTGATGAGTTAAGACCAAAAGGCTTAACACACGCAAACACACACTCTGTACATCTCACTGAGTGTATACAATAAGTATAATTAAGTTATACTAATAAGTTATACTAATTATACGAAGTTATACTAATAAGTATAGCTACAACAGCAAGATGGGTGATGCAACAGGACAACAACCCAAAGCACAGAAGTAAATCAACAACAGAAGAAAATACGCCTTCTGGAGTGGCCCAGTCAGAGTCCTGACCTCAACCTGATAGAGATGCTGTGGCATGACCTCAAGAGAGCGATTCACACCAGACATCCCGAGAATATTGCTAAACTGAAACAGTTTTGTAAAGAGGAATGGTCCAACATTCCTCCTGACCGTTGTGCAGGTCTGATCTGCAACTACAGGAAACGTTTGGTTGAGGTTATTGCTGCCAAAGGAGGGTCAACCAGTTATTAAATCCAAGGGTTCACATACTTTTTCCACCCTGCACTGTGAATGTTTACATGTTGTGTTCAACAAAAACATGAAAACATATCATTGTTTGTGTGGTGTTAGTTTAAGCAGACTGTGTTTGTCTATTGTTGTGACTTACATGAAGATCAGAACACATTTTATGGCAAATTTATGCAGAAAACTAGGACATTCCAAAGGGTTCACATACTATTTCTCGCAACTGTACACAACTTAGAGCAGGGGTTCCCAAAGTGAAGGTCGCAAGACCATGAGAGGTGGGTCGCAACTCCTTCCAAAAACGCATGTAATTTATATGAAAAATTACTTAAAATTGCATATTTTACCCATTATTGTGAACATATATACAAAAAAATAGATCAAGAGATTCATTATTTTCTGCTTCTAGCATTTCTTTCAGTACATCACTAAAATAATATTTGCCTATTAGTCTGCAGTGAGGGTCTTCATGTCTCTAGCACCTTATTTTGGGGGTCAGATGCTGAAAAGTTTGGGAACCCTTGACTTAGAGGACTAGAGTATGAGCAGCAGCAACAAAGAAAGACAGCCCTGTCCCTGATCTATTAGTCCACAGGTGGAGAGAAACATTCCTGTTGGGAGCAGCAGTGGGGACCTGCCAGGTCCAGCGTTCTGTGAAGGCCTGATGGTGGCTGAGAGAACAGAGTCGTCTGTGGGACCGGGGACAGCGGCATCATTATGAGTCCCCAGGATAAATAACCCAGCCTTAATGCAACACGGTGTAGTCTGGCCAGCACGAGCAAACCCATGTCAAACGGGCCTTAGATAGCACGACCCACAGCGCCCGACATCTCCACAAGTATACAGGAAATCCAGATAAATACATAAATAAATAGTGGGGTGTTGTATTTGGCAGGCCTGCGTTGTTTGAGAATACCTCTGTATATTTGGATTGCTGCTTGAAGCTACCTGCCCCGCTGGATATTCAGTGTCTATACAGCTCTTTCATGGGGCTGCAGAGAGGCTGAATGTGGGGTTTGATGACCAGGAAGGCAATTCAAATGCACCACACTTTAGGTGTTGGATTTTCTAGCCTGTAAAAACATAGTTCTGCAATGTTCTCTACATCATTATGCATCGTTAATGTAAGTGGTGGTGCTACTGCAAGTACTTTCTATTCACAAACCTTTTCTATATGGAACTGAAAACCACACATCAAATATATGTTTAACTGAGAATGCCACCATATTTGTTAGCTGAGTCATTCTAGTATCAATGTCTTATAGTCCAAAGACCTCAGTGTCAATAGATTATCAACAACATTTTTACATTTTTAAGGGATACTTCACCCATTAGCATTAATCTTTGGATCATTAGAAACCTGGTAGTATTTTTGAATGGTCGTGCATCCCGCCCTCATTTTCCCCTGAGATGTGAAATCTTTGTATTTCTGAGTCTGTAAAGGAGCTTCCAGTGACACTAAAATGATGATTTTTGCGTCACTGGAAGCTGTTGTGGTTAGCGGGGTGAAACTTTAATGCTAGTTCCTCCTCGACCACTGAAGCTACAGACCAATCACAGATCAGTGGGTGGGAACTCACTCCCAGAATCCAAACTTAACGTCCGCCATATTGCTTGGAAGCTATGCTAACAGGCTCTATGGAGAAAGCTGATAATGGAGAACAAATATAAATATATCAGCGAGACGGCTGCTGCTGACAGGCCGGACTTGTGTTTTGGCTGCTGCAGGTTCTAGCCGCCGGAAGAAATCTCTGAATCAGTTGAGGAAACGGCCTTGTGTGTTGAAGAAAACATGTCTGTAAACCTGACCTTAGTGGGAGTGGCCTGCGGTGCTGTGCATTCTGGGATTTGGTGTTTTTCATCAACACGAGCCAAAAAGACACTTTCTGCCTTTTCTCAGTCAAGAAGGCTCCAACTTCAAAATGTATTTCACATTTTTACATATATGACCCAAAGTCAACACAGATTCATGTTTGAACAGGTGAAGCATCCCTTTAAGAAACAGTCGAGAATTGTTCCAGTGAAGAAGGTTTAAAGTCAGGTCTGAGAGTTATAAAGGGAAGGACAGAAAAACATACAGCTGCTCAACTTGTACAATTCTGCTTGCCTTAACATGTGTGGAGAGGCAGCAAAGAACTCCTTTCCATTCACATGATAAACTGTTGAATCGCTTGTCATCAGGGCTTAAGTTTGTATGGTGAACGTTAAAAATCAACAACATTTATTGAATAAAGTAACCTAATTGGCCTCTTTCCTGTGCTTTTGTTTGGTACCTGTTGAATCTTTACCCTACGTGTTGCCCATGTTTGATTCAATTCAAAACTTTTGAAAGAGTCTGCACACAACATCTCGGCCTAACTAAGTCTGCATGTTGGGAACGACGGGCTGCCAGTTTCCTTTCCTCTGTTCTTCTATTATTCCCCTCGCGAATGACAGCTGAGACCTGGGACATGTTTTAAATTTGGACACCAATGTTGGCTCTTTTTACGGCCCTTCTGTAATATGTTTTATGTACCTCCCGAACATTGGAACGGGCCTCGCATCCCTCTCCCCTGTTCTGCATCCATTTCATACATCACATGGAGGAGCTGCATGTCAACGCGCCCCTTTGTCCCTCCTGCTCACAGCACACAGAGAAACAAGAAGGGATAAAGTAAGGAGCGCGAGCATTCTGAAGACGTTATAGGGAGAAGCATAAATCCTCACATTTATGTCTTTTTTTTGGTGAGAATGAGAGATGAAAAAAATGGAGAGAAGGGGGCATGGAAAGGTCGTCATTATTATCCACAAGATGGATCCAATGTGTCAAAGCTTTTTGCTGACCCAAGCAACAAACGGCTGGCCCCTTTAATTAAAAACAGAACATATTTGTGGACATGAAATGGAATATCTAATCTCCAATCGTGGTTGGAAAAGAAAAGAGAATGACTCAACCACCTCTATTTACCAATAATACACTCAAGTTTGTTTCTCTGCAAAAACCCAAAACTGAACTTCATTTTGGTTTGTCCTCGGGAAACTTTGCTCGTTTGAAATCACAAGACTTTAAGTTCTCTCTGTGCTGCAAAATGACCGACCTTTACCAGCAATATTTTCCCATCATCCATCATTTCATTTAAAACACAATGATGTGTTCTGCATGAAAATACAGATGATGTTTTTGCCTTGCAGAAATAACCAGAACATCATATTTTAAAGACACACACACGCAGACACACACATGATGTACATAAATATGGTGTAAATAATAAGAGAGTTGGAGGGCACCTCCGCTCGGTGAAAACAGGCCTCTCTCTCACCATGGCTGGATTAATGGTGAACACATGTGAGGAGGAGATCGTTGTCTTCCAGTGGCTACAATTTAGGATTAGTAGATGGAAACAGCATAGCTCCCACTCTCCCCCACCCCAACCCCCCTTCCCTCATTTTAAGCCCCCTCATTCATTTCCTCCAAATCACCAGTTGAATTGTGGGCCGGCATGGCTTCTTCTCTCCGAGGAGGAACATAAACAAGACAGATACACATGAGGTGAGGGGAAAGATGAGTCTCTGGATGCTGGACACCAAAGTGCTGTAGCGGGGAAATGCCCTGGCAGTCGCACGCTTTGCCGCTCCAACATTAACAATAACAGGCTCTATCACATATTGCATGGACGCATGAATATACTCCTCTGTGCTCTCAGAAAGCAGGCCTGCCATGGCATCAGTGTGAACAGCTAAGACTGACACACACGTGCACATGATATCATGATAATCCCCTCGCTATCCAGGCTACTGTCATGGAGGTACGAAATCCTGCCAAGGACATGTGAGAACCGACACCAAAACCAGAACAAATAAACCGCACCGTAAGTTTTTCCCCCCGCCACAGGAACTGTGAGAAAAAGGGGGGGGAGGAAAAATAGAAAAAAATGGAGTGAGCGAAAAGAGAAAAGCTTTAAAGGGAAGAGGACGCCAGCAGCACGCGGCTCAGAGTGTGCCTCGCATGCAACGGCGTCCCACCCACAGAGCCGGTTTTCAAGACGCTGAGCCGCCCGGGCCTCGACTGAGAACGATGAAGCTGACGCTGTGAGAAGAGATAAATAAAAAAGAGATTTTGATCATCTTGATCGCGAGGATAAGATCATGATTCAGGAGCAGGAGAAGCAGATTGATCGACTGTATATCAAGGAGAAGTGAAAAGGTCACTGACTTATTTTGAGATTGAATTAATGCTATAGGATGAACATGCCTGTAAGATTTCATTTTTTTTATTTGTTCCGTACATGTCAAGAAAAAAACTATTCACACTTTATCCCATGTAGGGAAAGGAGCAGGGAGAAGAATAAAACTTGTTTTGCCTTCCCCCCCTTACTCAAAAAGCAAACAATAAATGTCTGGATGATTCTGTCCAAATTACAATCAATGAATGAATATCAACATAAAACAAATCTGACAATTCAGTCTTCACTTCCTCAGAAATTAGAAGAAAAACACACAAAACACACTAATTGCCACTTTCATACAGTGTGATAACTCTGTTCTTATACATTTTCTCAAACTGAAATATCTGAACACAACCCTTCAAATCATTATTTAAAGAATTCCACAATTTTATTCCAATTACAGAAATACACTTCTGTTTAAAAGATGATAAATAGACCGTTGTTTGCTTACATATGATCTGTAAAAGTTGTGTTTTCAGCTTTTCCAGCTTCCACATGTTTATGTTTAAGTTCATATTCCTGTCCTGTTTCTGTATTCCTGTATACATGTCACTAGTGAAAACAGATCAGGTGAGCACTATAGGAAAAGATGTCAGTCCTGAATTCCCCTTCCAAACAGTCGATGTGAAGACATTATCTCACAGAAGCAGTCGTATCTCCACAGGAGATCTCTACTACACACCAGAGTTGCTACACATGAGGTAAATGCGGCCAAAAGTTTGGGCAAATTGTGGCGTCAAAGGGAAAAAACTGCAATTAGAAGAGATGTGGATGGAGGAAGGGCAGATGAGGGGCTTAGACTGTGGACAGCAGGGGGAAGGAGGCCCAGGCCTGACCTCAACTGCCGCTACGGAAATTATCCCGCCAATTATCCAGGACGTATTCCTGCAGCGCTCCAAACACTCAGCGGCCGGCTTTTACGACCTTAGGAAACTTTCTGTGTTGTTTTACTGCGGTGACCTCACTCCAACTTAGCGTGCTCTACAGCTCTGCTGGGAAGAGGGACTGCTACTTGTCACAAACCAAAGAGCCTGACGTCAGGGGGAGAGAGAGTTTAAAGACCTATGTGACCTCTATACAGTAGTCAGAATATGTTGTAATGTGTGTGCGTCTGCAGGAGGCGGACTGATGAAAGGGAAAAACAAGTTCCCCTAGCATGCAAGTGAAAAACAGATTTTGTGATCTGAACAAACTGTTAACTGGACTGTAAACAATGCAGCACACAGAGAAGGATATCTTGGCTTTAAAATTGTTTATGGCTAACAGCTCGCAACACTAGACTTACCAAGAAGTCACCCGTCATTCCCTGAGGTGTACTGTTGTCAGAAGACAGCAGATGGGTTTCAAGATTGTTTAAAGTCTTGCAGACCAGGATAGAACTCACAACATGGTAAAGGAGTAATTATGGATTTGAAGTGTCTAAAAATGTCAATTCTGGTTGGTGTTTTTTTGTTTTGGATTTTGAAAATTTCAAAAAAATCAGAGAATCGAAAAAAGACCAAGTACTTTGAGTTTTCTGTTGTATCTTTCATCACAAGAAGTTCACTGATTTACACAAGACCTTTGGAAAACTCCACGCAATAAACAGTAAACTTGTCAAAACCTGCTTTCTTCACTTTTTCCAGTTTCTAATACACTTGCTTAAATTGTTTGTCTGTTTTTGTTGGCCAGAGTTTTCTTGTGAATCAAGATGTTTATTTGTATCTTAAGTGTTTCTTACTAACACATTACTTGGATATCGCTTATGCCAGAAATCAGAAAGCATTTCTTTCTAATCAAAGTGTTGCGAGGCAGACTCCTCTGTCTCGACAAAAGTTCAACCAATGCTCAGAAAGATCAGAAGTTACTGTTTAAATGTATATTGTAATATGTAGTTATACTGACAGATATATGAAAATATTTAGAAGTTTCTGCCACATCTTTATATTCGCTATTTGCCATTTAAATGAAAGGTGATGTTAATAAAGGAGCTTCCAGAAGCACACATACTGTACAAGCACACAGTAATCACACAGAGCCATCACAGCCAAGTAAAGGGAAAGGGGGAAATGGATGAAGGCTGTTGGCAAACGTCGAGGCATCCATCACAAAGTGTGGGCCAATCACATTGATGCAATTAGTCAAGCACAGCCAATCGAATACCTCAATGTTATAACTGGAGGATATCCTAGCTTTATCTATTTTTACAACTGCCTTTTGTAAAAGCTGTTGGCTCACAGAGCAGCTGAATGTGGCTATGAGATGTTAAGATCCAAGCAGATGGATGCCCACGCTTCAATCAGCCAATCAATCTATATGACAAGTGTGTTACTCAGAAGTAAAACAAATGAAATGTAGGCCTGTTTGTCTTTGAAAGTGTTTAAAGTTAAAGTGATTCAGGACCTTGATTTCTCTGGTAAAGAAAATAAAATAAAACAAACAGAACCGTTCATATCATGAATCAAGTTCATTCAGTGTCAGGGGCCTAAAAAAAGGTTACAAAGAATATCGCCTGATGATTCTTTGAGTTCAGGGAACAACCTGGTGCTTCTGTCAAGACCAAGTGTTCAAGACATTTCACTCAGCAGAACCTGTTGTAATACAATAGAGGTATCACGTTCATTTTTCACAGGCAACAGAGCACGATTAATAATCCTGATCCATCCCAGTGAAAGCATATGAGCCTACAGGACGTGATCCAACAGTCAAATTATTAACATTGGTCCTTCAGTGCTCACATGAGGGGAAGAGCAGGGAAATAGACACAGAGCAGAAAGGAACTGAAATGAGCAGATACGATCCGGACAAAATGTGCAATAAACAGAAATCCACTCATCTGGTTTGGCATAATCTGCATCCAAATGAAAAACAGAAAGACAAACATAACAGTGTTGATCACTGCAGCGGAAAGTGAGAAATGTGACAGCCAGCTGCCCAGACTGTCCAGACTCTAAACAGAAGACTACACAATCCATGTGACACTGCTGTTGATCAGTATCCTTTACTGCCTTAAACCCAGACACATGGCCTTCAGCATATCTGCAAATGTTTGCAAGATAACTAAGAAAGCATGTGTAAATGTGTACTGAAATTAATTGAAATATGTTCAATTGTCTTCTTTAAAGGTTTTTCTTATTGTAATTCTCTTTTGTCAGGGTGCTCTGGTAAGTCTCTAAAGACTCTTCAACTAGTCCAGAACGCTGCAGCTCGTCTACTGACTAGAACTAGGAAAAGGGACCACATTACTCCTGTGTTGGCTTCTCTGCACTGGCTCCCTATACAGTCTAGAATAGAATTCAAGATCCTTCTTCTCACTTACAAAGCTCTAAATGGCCAGGCACCATCTTATCTTAAGGAGCTACTAGTGCCGTACTGCCCCTCGAGAACATTACGGTCCCGGAGTGCAGGCCTACTGGTGGTACCTACAGTCTCTAAGTGTACTATGGGAGGTAAAGCCTTCAGTTATCAGGCTCCTCTCCTCTGGAATCGTCTTTCAGCGGGGATAAATCTTATAGTTAGTGCTGGTGTAGACCAGCTCCTAGTTATGCTGCTATAGGCTTAGACTACCGGGGGAACTGGCACCTTGAGCTCCTCTCCCTCTCTCTCTCTCTCTCTCTCTCTCTCTCTCTCTCTCTCTACTGTATATACAGTACATCATATTACTGCATGTATCTATCTGTAAATCTCAGTCACTAACCTCCTACTTTCCTGGGAGCTCTTGAGCTCTCTTAGGCTCCTCAAGATCGTTGGTTGACGGCCTGCCAGAACAACCCCCCCCCCTCCCTCCACACCGGATTGTTGATGGACGGCTTGCCTCCCCCCACCCCCTTGCTCCCTATCCCTCTTCCTGCATCTTATCCCATCTCTCCCCCTATCCCTTTCCAAGCCCGGTGCAGTCTAGACCTGTGAAGGCTGTTTCATCATAAGCCGGGGATCCAGCTGAAGATTTCTGCCTTTTAATAAGAAAGTTTTTTCTTAAGTGCTCATGATGGATAGGCCGGATCTTTGTAACATAACAATGAGTAAGGTCTTTTACCTGCTTTTTGTAAAGTGTCTCGAGATGACACTTGCTATGAGTTGACGTTATACAAATAAAAATTGATTGATTAATTATATGTGATTTTTTTGATCCAGCAGATGTCGCCCTTGAGCACCAGCATGAAACCAAAACAACTCTCTCTGCATTGTTGTGTTAGCATGCTAATGCTAGCGATCTTTATTCTGCTGGTATCTTCACACTGCATGTAAATTGACCTGAAATGAGCGTGATCTAGAAACACAGTTAAGCAGTGAGTACAGTATGTTATTCTTCTTTTCTCTAGTCCCTCAATTAAACAACTTTTATACACGAGGGGAGGAGTCAGCCGGCCGTCCAGGCGATGTAAACAAAGTGAAGATAGGACTCTGAAAACTCTGAAAACATCACAGACAGTGGGACTCGGGTGTTACACCCATTGTAGACAGTCATGACTCACAGTTATTTTCAGAGGATAGACTTGATTTATATTATATTTAAGTGTGAAAAATCACAGATTAAGCCTTTAAATCTGTGCTGCAAGCAGTGTATGAGGACTGATTCCCTTTGAGCGAAGAGTGATGACATCATAAAACAAGAAAGACATCCATCACAAAATGTTTTAATCTATCTTTTGGCATAGTTTTAACCATGACATTTTTATTTTTTTCCCCTTATGCAGTAAAATCAGAAAAAGTGCATTAGCATCTCAAAAAGCTGCCCCTCATAAAAAGAGCGTGTGAAGCACTGTTCCTTAATCATGCAGAAGAGGCTGTTTGTGTCAGTTGCTATGCAAACATTCAATTAAATTTATTATTCCGATATGGGATTCCAACTGCACTGTTTACATGGACACTATATAAAGTGATCCACTTATTCTACAATTCACTGAGCAGACTCTTTTATCCAAAGCGACGTACATCAGAGAGTAACCGCTGTGGCTGCACATCTCCACCTCACTGTGCGCCAGAGATTGAATTCTCCTCTATCTGTGGCATCTGTGACTTTGGATGTCTGTATATTATTGACCTTTTTCTTACTTTTTTTTCATCTTCTCTTCCTAGTTTAGCCGTCAGCTGGACAGTACATAATTGTCCTGCAATGTTTAAGGGGGAGAGTGCAGGACTGCAGGAGGACCTTCAGACATGCGCAATTGAAGAGAGGGCCGGACGTGCACCGAAAAGTTTAAACCCAACCAGGGATACAAGATCGAATCAAGTGTGTACATGTATAATGATCCAAATAACAAATAGCATAAACAACCCGTTTGTTTGGAATAAAATTTATTTCTAAATGAGCCGGATCGATCAGTCTCTCCCGGTCGACATGTTTACATGGAGCAATTTCATTCTGATCAGGCTTTTACTCTGATTATTTGTGAAAGACTAAATACATACTCCATCTAAAAGTTTATCATTTGGACAGCTAGAGGACTATGTATGAACTGTGCAGATGACATCAATGAAGTGACCTTTGCCCTGGACCTTGGAATATGTTTTTCTGAGTCAGGGGCTGGAAGCAGGAGCTTAAAGGGTAAGATTTATTTTTACAATTCTACAATTCACTGAGCAGACGCTTTTATCCAAAGCGACGTACATCAGAGAGTAAGTATAACACTAATCCATTCATACACCGCCACCGAAGCAGCGGGAGTTAAGTGTCTTGCCCAAGGACACATCGTACATGATGCTCAGCTGGGGATCGAACCCTCGACCTTCCGGTTCAGAGGCGACGACTCTAAGCAACTAAGAAACAGCTGCCCCGGCTTAATCAACTATAAAGTAAAAAACAATTAAAAATAATTGGTATAAGAGCTGTGCTAAGAGAAGATAGCTCTACTTCCAGAAGTTGACCATGCGGAATTGTCTTTAATTTGCAATCTTCCTCATGGCCAGCAGGAGGCGACTCTATTGGTTACAATAAGAGCACTGATTTAAATGACCCACATTGTTTTCTTTTCAACATCAGCTAACATTAAACATTTAGGGCCTCACTTACAAGTTGAATCACTTATTATTCTTCAACATTCATAATGATCATTTTGTAAATTATAGTCTCGTTTAGTTTAATATAGACGATGAAAAACGATGCATTAGGCTATGGCAATAAATAATGAGGGAGTTTACAGCTGTGAGGGTGAAACAAGTACCGGCGCCAGACTCAAAGTGTTTGACCCTTAGAGGGTCTCTGGCTTGTCCAGGTGAGTATGAAAGGGAAGTGTGGGTCCATACGCAGTCTGGACGTTTTTAGCATTAACATTTGGAGCCACAGATTAAACCTCCATAGACACACACTTAATGTACACACCCACACACACACAATGTTTGTTTTCCATTCCTATAGGATGTCAGTAGAGATGGCAGTGGAGAAGAAATAACCTAAGCCTTGTAGGAAATAGCTTCAAAAATAAATCCTGCTGATGTTTTATTAGTTGAGCCGACAGTTCCAGTCATCAACATCATGAGCCAGATATTTTGAAGGAAATGGATCACAGGGTAAAATTAGCAACGTTAAAAATCTAAGGATTCTATGAATGTGGATTTATAAATAGTTTAAGCTTGGCTGCACGTCAGCAAGATGTCATTAAATTCATTTGTTTGGTGCAGTGTTTTATATCATAATGATTGTTTTACTTCAGTACATTTGGCTTTTACTGATTACCAGATATTTTATTAATGTGTCACGTACCTGACAGTCTTTAACAAGCTGCTAGTATGATCTTTATCCAAAGATCAATCACACAAGTCACAGTTTGATCACACCACATCGGAAAAAAAACTTTTGATAGGAGTTATAAAACAAGAAATTTACGAGTTTGAATATTTCTTTGTCAGAGTTTGATTATTGTTGGACTTTTTTCACTTTCCAAAAGATCTACCGATGTTGGCAAGGAGAAGCCAAATGATTGATTTACTGAATGGAGGTGCAGTTATTTGTTATGGTTTGATTTATGGTCCGGTCCTCTTTGAATACTTTAAAATAAAAGTTTGAGCGGCAGACGGTTGGGAGGAGGGTAGGATGAAACCAGGAAGGAGAGAGAGCATGGGAAGATGAAGGTGAGAATAGGAAGCAGATATGGAAATGCATCAGTGAAAAGTCATTGAAGGCTGGAGAAGAGAGCTCTATTGATACAGGCCTCCAGTCATCCCAGCATGTGAGCCACTGAGAGACTCTCAGCTAATGGGGGTTCAGTCCACAGACAGAAGGGAGGGTAAATGGGGGGGGGGGGGTGCGAGTCCTTTCCAGCACTCCTAGATTCCTAGAAAAACACAAATTGGTCCTTCATTTTCCTACTCCATCCCCCACTCAAGCAGTCGAGGAAAGGATCAGTGACTGGTGTTTAAGTGAAGGCAGAGGCACAGCTAATGTCATGATTTGGTCTTCTTTAGTTTTGTATTTCAGTGTTTAGGTTTCCATGTTTTAATTTCTCCTGTCCATCCTCGTGTTGCTTGTTTCCCTTGTTGTGTTTTTGTCTTAATGTTTCATGTATATATTTTGTAAGTGTCCTCAGTGTTTCTTGTCTTGTGTTCATTCCTTCCTCTGTGTGTTTCCCTCCAGTGTGATTGCCCTCATTGTCTTCACCTGTGTCGTTAGTCTCACCTGTGTTTGATTACCCCTGTGTCTATTTAGTCTCTGTGTTTCTTCCCTTCTGTGTCAGTTCATTGTCATTTGTCGGTGTTGTTTGTAGTTATGTCAGATGTTAGGTTTCCTTGTGCTCCCAGTGATTCCTCATGGCTACCGTTATCACATTTCGTCTTTTCAAGAAAGTAAGTTTTTGTTTAAATACATTTTTTTCATTCTGCACTTGGGTCCAGTTCCTGATTTTCCACACCCGTGACAACTAATCTTCAACAAAGACGAGTACGGCATCACTGTCAAAAATGTAAATCCATCCAGATGACTGATCAATGTATCAAAGCCTTTCTGTGCTGTCTGATAATAATTATAATAATAAAGTTTATTTATAAAGCACTTATCAAAACCAATGTCACAAAGTGCTTTAAAGAAACAAGAAAAATCCCAACAGTCAAATACACAACAATAAAATCCTTTTAAAAAAAAAGCATGAAAAATAAAACAACAGTGCAGCAATCATCCAATGAAAAGAAAAACAACCGAGACAAAGATTGGCTAAAGTTAACAGTAAAACAAATAAAACATCATGGATGAAACAAGGATTAAAAGAAATAAGCCTTACGATAAAAATGTGTTTTTAAAAGAAGATGCTGATGGATGTTAAAGTAGGTAAGGAAAGAGCCATCATGTCGCCTTTTTCTTACACTTTGTTTGAAGTTTAAGAGGCCTAAACTGTTCACATATCTACTTTTCTTTTGGGGGGGGGGGGGTGTATGATATCTCTTGGTATTATTATGAAATTTCAGGTTTCTCAATTATTTACATAAAAAAACAACAACACTGGTTGATAAATGTTTTTCTCAAACTAACGTTACCTTTGTGTTTAACTTTTCAAAGTTTTGAATAATGACAAATAGAAGCTGTCTTTAAAATGTCATCGTCCATGTTTGTGGCAACAACTGTCATGACCTGATGTTGTTGTGAGCTCAAGGTCGAGTCAGGATCAGAGATCGTGGACTTCATTAGAGTGAGTTTAACTGAAACTTTATTCTGTGATTGTGTGGCAATTTGATAATTAATGCTGGTTACATTGAATCTGGTTTCCCCTCGAATGTTCTCCCTCCACTCTCTATGAGCTGTCATTGATTGATCGAGCGTGATGGACAGATTGATTACTTGTTACTCAGAGCTCATTCGCTCTGTTAGTCAAAGCACAGGCAACAAGACCACATCCAGCAGCCTCCAAGTAAATCGACTAGGCCATCCATCGGCCATCACAAAGCAGCTCATGCTAGAACTCTGACTTTGATTATGGCAGACCCAGGACCCAAACCCTGCAAGAAATCCACTTTGGTAAGGTTAAAATCCAACACTTAATTTGCACCAGTTTGCTCTGGTGAAGTATGATGTGGGACAACTAACCAGACTGCTGTGTCTGGGTTTTTTTGGGGGGAGGATGGTGTAGGATTTAAAAAGGGAGCATCACTTTTTCTAGGGTCATCAAGGTCCCTGTCTTATCTCTTTTTGACAGCATGCTCAATAATTAAAATAATGCTCCGCTACCTGAGCCTCCATCTCCACAGCTAAGTCTGTCTATTAGGATTTTCCACATCAGTATCCATTTATGAATGAAGGCTTGTCAGAAGAGATTCCATATCACTCCATTTTCCACACTGAAGCATTCCAGACCAGTGCATGTCATTATGTCTTCCTGATCCTACATTAGTCTCCATTACTCAAACACAGTTTAATGATTCCACTAAAGTGGGCTACCGCTGTTTTCTCATGAACACTCACACAATGTAAGGACAGATATCATGCATGTGTCTACCCTCGAGAAGTCCATCCCAAACTGTTTAGTGCAGCTGGACTTTGAGTAGCCATCTTTATTTATCTTATAATGTGTAGCTCAGATTGTCGGCCATATGACACGTTTCATTGGATGATTTAAGGGTGAACTGTGCCTGCTGAATCCCACCCAGCGTTACAGAATGAATAGAATGAAATCTAAACATAAATCAGCTGGTGGGATCTCTGTGTAATGCCAGACTCTAGTTTAGGGAATTTGGACCCACACACACAAACGCACCAAAAGCACACACACACACACACACACTTCTAAAACCAAGGATGTATATGCTAAAGAGAAGACATGTCCTTCCAGATATATCGGGGCTTTTACTGCTGCTGGCTTGTGTTTCCACATAACGGCCTTTTACTTTTACACAAACAGTAGATCACTCAGCCCACCGCTCTGCTAATCCAGAGGGGGTCACTGTGTAGCCTCACAGGAGGAGGGGTCACTGTGTAGCCCCACAGGAGGAGGGGTCACTGTGTAGCCCCGCACGAGGAGGGGTCACTGTGTAGCCTCACAGGAGGAGGGGTCACTGTGTAGCCCCACAGGAGGAGGGGTCACTGTGTAGCCTCACAGGAGGAGGGGTCACTGTGTAGCCCCACAGGAGGAGGGGTCACTGTGTAGCCCCGCACGAGGAGGGGTCACTGTGTAGCCTCGCACGAGGAGGGGTCACTGTGTAGCCTCATAGGAGGAGGGGTCACTGTGTAGCCTCACAGGAGGAGGGGTCACTGTGTAGCCTCACAGGAGGAGGGGTCACTGTGTAGCCTCACAGGAGGAGGGGTCACTGTGTAGCCTCACAGGAGGAGGGGTCACTGTGTAGCCTCACAGGAGGAGGGGTCACTGTGTAGCCCCACAGGAGGAGGGGTCACTGTGTAGCCCCGCACGAGGAGGGGTCACTGTGTAGCCTCGCACGAGGAGGGGTCACTGTGTAGCCTCATAGGAGGAGGGGTCACTGTGTAGCCTCACAGGAGGAGGGGTCACTGTGTAGCCTCACAGGAGGAGGGGTCACTGTGTAGCCTCACAGGAGGAGGGGTCACTGTGTAGCCTCACAGGAGGAGGGGTCACTGTGTAGCCTCGCACGAGGAGGGGTCACTGTGTAGCCTCGCACGAGGAGGGGTCACTGTGTAGCCTCACAGGAGGAGGGGTCACTGTGTAGTCTCGCACGAGGAGGGGTCACTGTGTAGCCTCGCACGAGGAGGGGTCACTGTGTAGTCTCGCACGAGGAGGGGTCACTGTGTAGCCTCACAGGAGGAGGGGTCACTGTGTAGTCTCGCACGAGGAGGGGTCACTGTGTAGCCCCGCACGAGGAGGGGTCACTGTGTAGCCCCACAGGAGGAGGGGTCACTGTGTAGCCTCACAGGAGGAGGGGTCACTGTGTAGCCTCACAGGAGGAGGGGTCACTGTGTGTGACGTGACGATATTTTAAACCACAGTCCTAAGCTTATTATCATTATTTTATGATTTATTTCCTGTCAACAATTAATAAGTAAAATGTCGTACAACCTAGATATTTCCATGTTTTCTCAGCAAAAAGGAGTCTTAAATGTCTAACACATGCAACCATGTCAGATCTGTTAACAAATAAAGCTGTTTGAAATTAGATGTTGTGTACATTTGGAAAAAATCATCAAAAAAATAACAAGCATTACAAATGTGATAATTGCCGTGTCTCTGTAGATGCTAAATGCCAGCAGACATGTTTGGCTTTAAACCAATAAAGTGCTTCAGTTAAATACCCAGCCCAACATAAAACCAAGTGAGAACACTCATATATAAATACACAGTGACATACCCGACACATAAGGTCCTTCCATCCATACATAAAACAGATTTATGCATGACGCATAGCCTGTTTATATTCACATAAACTTCAACACTAATTCATGTTTGTGGACCAAGCCGAGGACTACAACAGTAGTGAGAGTTTTGGTGGCACGTCCAGAGGGACAGCAGCTGACTGGTCCTCGGGGGGGACGCCTGAGTCATCCAGCTGAGCAAACAGATGAGGCTGCAGAACAGACTCTTTCAATAATGCTGCTGAGCTCTGAGCTAGCACAAGAGCTAATGCAGTCAAGGAGGGCAAAGAAGTTATTTCAAAATGCCCAATCCTTTAGGAGGGTTTTCAGGTCCTACAGCACCTGGGAGGTTAGCACAAAGAATGTAGAAAAAATCCCAGTGAAGGGAAAAGTCTGCAGAGATGAGTTCAGAACAGCAAAGCATAGAGACTTTTTTTTATTCAAAAACAACAAAAAAACTCTTTTGTTTGAAAATGAAATTCCTTCACACAAGTTCTTTGTGTTCTGCTGACAAACTTTAATTCAACTGTTTGTTGCAGAGCTAGAACAGATGGGTCAAATGAATAGTCAGATGTTTAATAAGAAACTTACTGCTTGTTTTCCAACAACTGTGCCAGTGGACAAAACATTTTTTTACTTTCGCCTTAATGTAAAAATGTCACAACACAACATGCAAGATTACCAAACGCTGAAGAAACCCATCCTCAACACCACGGGGTTAGGGCTACATTTCCACACATCATGCAGAATTGCAAAACTCACTACACGGCCAATATGTCTGAGGCATTCAGTTCAGTGAGATTGACGGTGTAGGTTGGACTTTCTTCCTGTAGCTTCAAGGCACGGCTGGATTCTCTTTAAAAACATCTCACCTTCCAGATTGATACACACATGGCTACACACATGACACACAACGTGCTGAAGAGAGCGATAGAGACACGTCGTCAGGCGCGTCTCACCCGTGGGTGTTGTGGGTGTTGTGGGTGTTGTCACTTTCACTGAAACGTATTTTCATCCCCCACACTTTTTACCAGTTGGAGTCATCGATGAAAACCTATTGGTCAAGTAAGATTTATTAAGTGACAATTAATCCAATCATAGCTGTTCGGTTACAGTTGAAGCACGGTAAAGTTACGTTTAATCCTCCTGTCACTCATCACTGAGTCAGAGCTCAGAGCTAACACATGGATACATGCTACATGTAGCATCCTTCTGAAAGAGAGTTAGTCACCCAAACATGTTTTTAAGATAAATCCACCTCACAAACCAACGTGTAACATTTTCTCCTCTTGTTCTTTTAGCTGTATTTATTTACTCCTGTAACTTTACGATGTAGCGGAAGTCCCCTTTGTTTTTCAAAATAAAAGCACATTTTATATGAAGAAGAGACTGTGGCATAAGACAATAAGAAAAGCAAAATAAAAGCATCACAAAGAGCAGTTTTGAATCTGTTTTTTAGAGCTAACTGGGTTACTCATCTTATCATCTTTAATGTTAATCACAGTAAAATGTTTTGAAAATCACATTAGAAGAAAATATTAATTATTTTAAGGGTTAAACAGGCGTTGTTTAAGTTGATTTCTAATAAATAAAAATCATTCATAAAGGTGTAAAGTTGTTAAAGTGGACTGAATGTTAGAACATTCACTTAACCCAGAAAAACAGAGGACTAACTGTGCAAAAATATGATCGCACTGACAGCCTCTCTACAGATAACTTCTGCCTGACACGTGCAAAGTGAGGAAAAAATTCTGGTCCCAAAAGAAATCTCAGAATCTCCTCAGTAGCAAATAAGCCATAAAAAGAAGAGGCAAAAAATCTCCGGCATCTGCCGTTCAAAAGGGCCATCGGGGAGTCTCCACTTTCTCTTGGTTACATAAACAATGGAGCTTGAAAGTCAGAATGCCTTTAACAGCACAGCTACCGCCTGGACACTGATTCAGCTGCCCGACTGGCCGACTGAAGCGGCGTTCTAAAATGACCGAGAGCCAAAGTTACAAAAGGATCCTGATGTACAATTGTCGGTATAAACATATTCAGTATTAATTCAGAAAAAGATGGATGATGTGAGAGCTGAATATCACTTCATAAAGGTCTGCTGAGGTTGCAGGACAGACTGAATTACAGGCGAGGAAAATAGAGGTAACAAACAGAATGAATGTTGACAGGAAAACTAAATAAAAAGTTCACGAGAGATGAAATAAAAAGGGGAGAGAGAGAGGAAGGACAATGTCTTTCTGCTTTCCAGCCTCAGAGAAGACAACACCAGTTCTTGTTAAATTTGTTTACATCTTTGAAGCAAGTCATTGTGTTTAACGAGGCCAAGAAGTTTCTCAAAGGCAGAAAAATGAGCCTTGTTTTGATTTGAGAGCAAAAAGGGAAAGGAAGCGTTTCCCCCGATGTGAGCCAACGAGCGTTTTATTACAAGTGATAGTGTGTGTGTGTGTGTGTGTGTGTGTGTGTGTGTGTGTGTGTGTGTGTGTGTGTGTGTGTGTGTGTGTGAGAGAGGGGGGGGAGACTGTGTGAGAGAGAGAGGGGGGGGAGACTGTGTGAGAGAGAGAGGGGGGGGAGACTGTGTGTGTGTGTGAGAGAGAGAGAGGGGGGGGAGACTGTGTGTGTGTGTGTGTGTGAGAGAGAGGGGGGGGGAGACTGTGTGTGTGTGTGTGTGTGTGTGTGTGAGAGAGGGGGGGGGGGGGAGACTGTGTGTGTTTGTTGTGTGTGTGAGAGAGAGGGGGGGGGACTGTGTGTGTTTGTTGTGTGTGTGTGTGTGTGTGTGTGTGTGTGTTTACACAGCTGGAAGTAGAGAGAGAGTGGAATCACTTCACCTGGCCGTGGTTTCTCGGGTGTCTGCTGTGATCCCATTAAAAGGCAGACAGTCTTTGGCTCTACGTCCAGAAAACAAGAAGACCTCACTTACAGATTCATCCCGGTATTAGAGCGGCCAAATCCCTACAAGACCCCGCTGAATTCACTTAGGGGGCAAATGGTTCCCTCTCAAAGCGCCTGATAGCTGATTGCTCTGGCAGGGTTCAGGTGGATCTGCTGAGTGGCCTCGAGCCCAGTTTCCACTCCATTCAAGTTTCCACTCAGACCCAGACTCGCCTCCCGTCTCTCTGGCTTTCACTCCAAACCGCCCCTTCTCACATCCTCCTCCTCAGGCCCACTTCAAATGCCAAAAACACTCGCGCCAGACTCAGTGTAACCCCCGTATCAATAGGTGTTTAAGTGTCTATCTCTCTGTCTGCTTTCCCTCTCCACTCCCTTTTCCACTTCCCAACATCTACCCGGGATTCACCAAAGAGAAGACATCACAAACTCAACAACCCTCCTTTCTGATTTATCCGTGTCACTTCAAGTTTCTCTGAGTCATAGTCCATGTAATGTGAGTGAGGACAACAAAGCACAGTCCAGCTCCTTAATGGCCCCGTGGTGTACAGAACACTTTGGACTGACGCTTCTCTCATCCACTTCTCACAACGAGGCATTTTCTCACGCTACAACACAAGCTTGCATGCCAAAAGGCGCATAGAAAATGTACACACACTAAGATTTTTTCTCACAGTCCACTGCACCGCTCCATCATTTTGTACATTTTTTAAAAATATTTTATATCGTATAAAATCAAATCATATTTAAGCTGCTAGTTAACCGTATGTTAGCCGATCGATGTAGGCCTACTCAACATCAACCCCGGTGTCCAGAGCCATGCAACGGGGGAGTAGGGATGCTAAAATTAAGAGCTGCAGTGCTCAATTAGCTGTGCAGCTAGCTGTACTATTAGCTGGCTGTGCCCACTGTCCAGCCATAAGGATATAAAGACAGGGGTTGTTTAAGCGACAGAGCCCTGCAGCTAGCTCCAGCCATCCCGGGGCTACGCAGACAGGCCGGACTGGCTTCAAATCTCACAGCTAGGCTACTGAAACTTTGACGTTACTCTCTGGCAGTAAAACTGAATCCACTTCCTCGTCTTCCTCTGTCTCTCTAAAATAAATGAAGATAAAAAATAAAACAAACTCACTGAGCCCAACAGCAGGCTTCAAGTTACCGAAGCTATAAATCAAAGTTTAAGGAGTCCAGTTATGTAGGCGTGATGGTACTCACAGGGACCAATCATTAGAAGGACAGAACCCTCTTTGGTGTCTGCTCCACAACTGTCAAAATTATTTGCAGAACTCCACTTGGAGAGAGAGTGGAGTGTGTGAAACATAATTTGCTCCTGTGCAAGTTGAATTCTTCTCTCTAGTTTGATAAGTCTGACTCCATATTGGTGTCCCAGCATTGCTTAGTTTACATGCCTGATCGGGCCGCTCTGAAAGAAGATTACTGGCTGGTCACTTATCGTTTGTGCACTATCCAGACCCAAAAAAACATACATCCATACATAAACAAGCTGCCAAACCGTGCAGGGAACCGTGCATGTAATTAAAGCAAAAACCAAGCAATTAGATTCACAGCATCAGATTTACACACTGTGTGAGGTGGAGAGATGGGGACTTGTGTATCCAAATGATAAACAGCTTTAACCTCTACTGGACCACTTTACAAAGGGACAGGATATTTGTGTTCAGGTCTATATCTGCTTCTTCAGGGTGAATGTAAGTGTTTCTTTACAAAAAACAAAAGCAGCATTTTAAAGGTGCAGACTCACTCCTTACCTGTGTGGCCTTGTGTCTTTGGTGAATCAGTTGAGGCGAGGGTCAAAGCTCGGGCTGAGGAACACAAAAAGAAAATATGTTATGCAGCTGTAGACTGATGCTGCCAACAAATTGGGTCAAACTCGGGCCATTTAAAAGAATCTACAGCGAAGACTTCAGCAACTGTAAAATAAGATTGAGCTCATCCATTACTGATATAAAGCAGTAAGCTTAGCTGAGATCAAAGAAGAAAGGCAGAGGATCCTTTCATTGCACTTAGCAGATTGTGTCATTGGTTTTCATAGCACTCTGTAATGATCAGTGAGATCGAGTGTTTACCTTCTCATAAACCAAAAACATCTTGCATACCCTTTGTCTCTTTTATCTCAAACAACATCTCAACTTACAGTGGTTGGAATCGTGTGCGTTCAAAGACAAACTGGCTTGTTAATTTGGAAACTTTGACCGTTGGGATCATGAAGGAGCAAGAACAGCCATCATAAATCAATAGGGTAAATCATTCTTGTTCAGAAAGATATACCATTATGGGGCGCAGATGGCCGAGCAGTAAGGTCACGGCCCATGTACAGAGGCGGTCCACCAAGTGGGCGGCCAGGGTTCAAGTCTGACCTGTTGAGCTCCCCCCCCCTCATTAAATCTTACACAGAAGGTACCATTATTAACTAATCAGGGCAGTTAGGGAGGTTTTTGATTTATAATACAAACACACCCAGAGGCAAGTTGATTGGGACTGGTGATGTGTAAAAAAAGTAGGTTTTTTTTTCAGGAAAAGTAGTATCATATCAGGTTTTAAAAGTTTTCAATAAACTGAGAAGAGATTGTCTAACAAGTCCTGAATTTTGGAAAAGTTGGGCACTAAGACTGAGTAAGATATGTGATGCAAAAAGCTGTTATATCAGAGATGATTCTAACAATATTAACATCCAACAGTAAATATTGAACAGGAAGTCAGAATGATCCAAAAACTTGAGCCAAGAATACAAATGCAGACTTTTCTACATTTCATTCTCTTTATATGTTAGAAAGTGTACGGCAGAACTGGTTTCATTTTCAAGCCAAGTAAAGCAATTGCTTTAATTCAGGCCAGCCTGTATTCTCTGCCTGGCATGAGTAGCGACCCCTTCCATGCCTGGATTTATCATACAAATATAATTTGTAACAAACAAAAGCAAATGTTTACTTTTCACATTTCACATCCTTAAGAGTAGATTTTCGGCCTCATGAAACTGATACTTTTAGTACTTTTAGTTTTAACTCCTTTGTTTATTGCCCTGCAGTCTTCTTCAACACTGCCTCTGCTGGTACATTGCTGCATATCTTTGCACATGACAAACAATCTTAGATCAGTGGAGTTGTTTGGATCAATTGGTAAAATAGAGTATTTCATCGTCTGCATACAAGGCATCCTTGCCTGTGCTGATAAACAAAGAGGGAGCTCTTGGAGAATAGTCCTTAGATACTGATAGAGGTTTTAATCTCTATATTATATTATATAGTGAACCTTTAAACTTGACATATTTATTTTCTGATAACAGTACTTTTTTTTGGAACTGCAGGTGACACTGTGCAATTGGTTTTTTTTGTCCCTTGCACTCTTGTGAACTAAAAGACAAATTATGTCCTCTGTAAATCTCCTACCATCCAGGTTTCCTACAACCAATAACATTCTATTACATCCAATGCAAAATGGCCATTGGCTTATTGAACAGGTGATTAATGTTGAAACATGTATGCTCAAGACATCTGTACACGTTCCATTCCAACAAGATATATAAAGTGAGCGCCTACAGCACTGCACTGTTAAAGAGTGTAAACAACATGGCACGTGCCTAAACTTCTACTCCTGAAACACAAAGAGCACACACAGACACTGTACAGACACATATAAAACATTCATGCACACAAGTGGCAGAGAGAGTCTGTGCAGTCCTGTTTTGATAGGCAATAAGTTGAGTGTTGGAGAGGAGGATGTGTGTGAAAGATCGGGCCTGCTCAGAAGCTGCTGTGCATGAAGCCTTGGAACGCACACATGGAACACGTAATTGAATGAGAAACGGTCTCTCGCTGGATCAAGACAGTTTTCTGGCAAGGTTATAAAAGTATGCGGTCTGCAGGGGCTTTAGTTTTTTGCTGCCTGTTTGCAGCACTTTTATTTGGTTAGAGCCTTTGAGTACTCACTCTATAGCACGTTTGCCAGACGATGCATAATGTCATGAACCTGTGTTGTTCAATACTTGACAAAAAGTGTAACTCACTTCTAATAAAGAATGGAAAAGACCTGTTTCCAGCAGTGAGAAGAGATTGGCACAATGGACGGCTGGCTGTGCTGCTGCAGCTACACTCCCTCTCCAGTGTCACAGGTCTGCTGCCAAGATGGACGAGGGTTCTGCTCCTGACTTCGATTTTTTTTTTTTTTTTTTAACAAACCGCAAATCCACACACACGCATGCACACACAGCCAGTGTTCTCTCTGCTTGGCTTCTCAACCAACACCCAGGCCCTATCTTTGACATTCACACTCACGTAAACCAACAGATTCTATAGGTAAAGACTGAGCAGCATGCTGTGACAAGAGGTGCAGCAGTTACATGCACACTAACAAAAACAAATGTTAATGCGTATGCCAGACATGGACATACTGAGTTATTTACAGTGTTTGGTAACAGACAAATAAACCCTATGTGTTGACATGTTTTTAGTTTTGCTCAGTTTTTGCAAGCCGACTGCCATAATCAACAGAACATATCTCACTCTACTGAATCCCTGGGAAAGTTTTAATTATCTCTTAAAGGAACCAAAATAGCAGCCAATTCCCTTATTTGTATGGGAAGAGTGCAACTTTGGATAGGAACTACCCTCTGACCTCAGTCTGTACTTTCACAGTATTTTTTTTTCACTCTTGATTTGTTAAACTTCCTTGCCCTAAATTGGTATCTTACACAGTCTTGAAATAAAAGTGTGGGAAGCTTAAAAAAGAATGTTTGGGAGTGGCTGTGATCCTGATCCTGTCTTTAAGTTGAAGTAACTATATATGCATCGTGCATGACCGGATCACTTGTAAAAACTGCAACAAACAAATAAAAAGTGGTTGCAGTTTTACAATAAGGAACATTTCAAAAACATGATAATGCCTTACTTTCACTGGGATTGAATATTCTATGATACTTTAGCTCACAGATTGTGGAATGAATATTGTGTGGGCCTATGAAAAACACAGAATGGGGTTACATAAGGTAACATTTTCTATGATTTTGTTTATATACTGTAACAACATGTACCTAGAAAACAAACATGAGAGCAATGATGACTGACAGAAACGGTTTTAGAGGCACAACACTCGGTTACAGTGCTTACATGCGAGACCCACACTGATAGTTGAGAAGGTACAAGCAGTTCTAGCTTCCCTGGCAGCTTGCATTTTTTCTGCAATTTGTAGTTTATGGAGTCATACTAAACTAGTTATGCTCGTCTTATTCCACAACAGCAGTTGCTATGATCTTTTTTGTTTCAATTTATATTTCACAGCAGTCACAGACACTCAATTAATACTTTATGAATAAACCACATGACTGCACATGTCAAGGACTTCTGTCTTAAACAAATTGATATATCTCTATGCAGATGACTGTGCTCTATATAGTAATATTTAAACCATGCTATATGGTGAACACAAAAACTCTATTGAGAGGTTCTATTTGAAAGATAAGAAATGTGAATACTGACAAATCACAGCAAAGTTTACATGGCTAATGAGATACCGTATGAGGTCATTATTTGTCATATGTCTTTGTGTCTCTTAACACACTAAAAAAGGATCAAGTGAAATTGTATGTTGTGATGCACAAATAAGACACTTTGATGGACAGCCACTGTTCATAACCTGACAGATTCCTGATGTAAACATTAATCCACCCAAATTAAGTGTTACTGTCAAAACCTTTTACCCACACATGAAGGAAATATTGTGGTTATATTTCATACCTTCAGACCACACATTTCCTTCAGTCTTTTACATGCTTTTGTGAAGTGTGTCGAGATAACATTTTTTATGAATCAGTGCGATACAAATTATGACTGATTGATTGATTGACATCTAGAAAACTACTTAAAATGCCGATAAGGCTTGGGTTTAAAGGCTTAAAGGGAAATAAGTGAACAGTTTATGAATTTTCTTTTGTCCTGTAAACCCAAAGACCTTTGTGTTGTTTAATTTTAGTCACCAGTTTGTTCAAGACAAAAAGGAGATTGTAGCTCAAGTTTCTGATCATTTCCACATTTTTTCTGATAGACAGACATTCCTTTATTCTGTTGCTATCCTTCTGTTTCCCGAACCATTTTTAAACTATCACAGAAAACAGATACATCTAATTGCCCTTTTTTATTTTTTATTATCCTCATTGTCACCTTTTATGTCTTAAAGGTAGAATGTGCAACATTTTACACATAAATACAGCAGTAATCAAGTTTAATCTGTGTAAATGTGTCTCTGAGTCATGACTGTCTACAATGAGTGACAAGCCCTAGTGCCGCCATCTGTACTGTTGTCGGTCCATGTTTACGTCTAGTTTACATGGACGGGACGGCCTTATGTATAAAGTTGTTTTAGTCAATGAATAAGAAGAATAACAGCCTACTCAGTCACGTAAGCTTCTTTAGATCCCGGTCATTCCATGTGCAATATAAGGCTATGAGTTAACAAAGTTCGGTAGCATTAGTCTGCTAACACAACAATACAGGCCACAGCTAATTTAATCACGAGCAAAGGACAATTTTGTCCTCCGCTTGCACTTAATGGTGCTTCATTATTGTGCGTTGTAATTTATAACTTCTATGTGGGAATGCGTGTGGAGAGGGGTTGGAGGTGTGCCGCTATGGGAGAGCGGAGGCTTCGGTATGAAGGAGGTGTGGCCAAACAGCAGTTTGTTTTGATTTAGTGCTGGTGCTCAAGGGCGACACCTACTGGATGAAAAAGTCGCACATTCTTCCTTTTAAGTCTGTGAAACCTATAGACTAGCATAAACCTTAAATCCAGCCACTTGGGGCATTGGGTTTCACTTTTATCACTTATAAATGACTGTCCAGCTCATCTTAGGGGTGTCGACTTGAACAGGAGCCATGCTAAGAAATCAAATCCCCTTAAAGTGGCCCCAACGTTGGACTAAACCATACTGGTTGATTCCAGTACTTTAACTTTCTGAAATCATGACTACAGCTGCATGACATATTTTCAGTTCTGTTTCTAATTAGGTCATAATCCAGATTTTCTTTTCTGAATTATTGTCCATCTGGGACGCTGTTGTGCTGTAGTCCCACCTGCATCAAGAAAGCATGTTCCAAGACCTAGTAGTGACCCGTAGGTCTTTAACACTGCTTTACTGCTCAACAAACATGCAAGTATTTCTGTCAGTGTAACAAACATAATTGTAAACACATTGAGAAAAGAGCTCTTAGTATGTAGACTCAGAGTTGCCAATCGATAAGAAACAATGAAACCCATTATAAGTGCAGAATTATAACTTCAAGCCATTCTTTTGGCCCTATTTTTTTTAACCAAATAAACCATGTAAATTACGATAAGAGTCTTTTACCCTATGGGTGAAGATGTTTTTTTTAACCATGGTTTGTTTGTTCGTTTTTTGCTGCAGAGTTATAAGACCATGGTGATCTATTCCACAGGGCAGATGATGTTTTAGATTTTTGTCATCATCAAATACGATTTAAATACATTTGAATACAGGCTATTCAAAACCTCATCTGACATACTTCTTATAGAGGATGGTCCTGGTTATGAGTTGTACTGTAAGAGGACAAAGCTAGTTTGCATGAGGACAAATAATCCATGAAATGTAAACATACGTTTTCCATACAATGCTCCATTTATTTAAGCTTCCTGCATTCAACGGATAACAACGTCCTTCCTCAGATCCTCCAGCTTCATGGTCGTTTGATCAGATCACAAATTAGGAAGACAAGCTAGTCAAAACAAATATCTAAAGTACTCCTTGTTTGATATATAGCAGACTTAATCATAGAGAGTCTTCACAATGAGATATCCAGTCATACGATGAACTGTTTATGTGTATGGTAAAGCTGCAGGAAGCATTAGGAACCTAAATCAAAATCCTCCTGCGATCCAAACTGACGTCCCACGTGAAACCAGTAGCCGTGACAGCCCTCAGGCCAAATCACACTACAGCAGGAAGAAAAACAGTGAAGCAGTCGCTACTGAAAACGCAAAAACACGGACAACAGCCACACCACAACCTATCCTATCATATATCCCCCCACCAGCAGAACAAGAGAGGCCAGGAACCTTAACTACACTAAACCACAAGTCCCTTAGGACTTAGATCTAGAATGAATGAAAATCCAGACACAACACTCTTTACCTTTTTTAAGATTTTAGCATCTTTTAGCATTAACACAATAAAAATACATCTATTTAAAAGAGATTAACTTCTTTGATCTCATTCTGAATAACCTAACTAAGGTATAAATCATGATCTGTCATTAAACAGTGGAATCACAAAACGCTCACTTGTGGTTGGCTCTGGCTCGTCCAATGATTTAGAGAACAAAACAGTGGTATCACATTCTTGTTCGACCACAGTACTGCTTGGCAAGTAAGACTGCTATTCCAACTCAGAACGGCAAACACATGACATCTCTTTGAAAACAGATTTGGCCACCTCCTGGCTACTGGACATAATGACCCACCACACACACACACACACACACACACACACACCAAATCTGAAGTGTTTGTCAGGCACTGAAACATAAAATAACAACACTAAAAGTGAAGGTTCCTTTTGAGTTGCAACTCATTCTGCCAAGGAATTAAATTTATGAGAAGGTTTGTCTAGGATAACACATTAGAGCCCTAAGAGACAGGAAAGCCTGTTTTTATTCCGCCTACAGTACGAGTATTCAATGGAAAGTGTAGGAGACAAGTGGTTCTGGTTAGAGTCATAGGACACTGCAAATGTACTCAAGTGTGTTTTCACCGTAGGAAGAGTGTCTGCTCGAATGGGAAGAAGGCTTTTAGTGTAT
Organism: Labrus bergylta; assembly: GCF_963930695.1. Lineage (NCBI taxonomy): Eukaryota > Metazoa > Chordata > Actinopteri > Labriformes > Labridae > Labrus > Labrus bergylta. The sequence continues at coordinate 32,388,119 of NC_089201.1, read as the reverse complement.
CTGAGGGAGCTGAAGGCATTTGGTATCGCGGTCAGGTCGGATCCACAGCCAGCGTTACGAGTGTGCCTCACGTCTTAAACAATGCTTTTGAGTTACAGCGCATTGTTTGAGGTTCTGGCATGTGGTCGAGTAGAGGTCTAGTGCACATTTTTAACTCCACTGTCTGTGCCTCTTCATTTAAATCTCTGCTGTCTCAAGCCAAAAAAAAACATTGTTAGCTCCTACGCTAAAGGTTTATTGGGACTGACAATGGGTTTGCATCTGTTTATGATGTGTTCGCTTCCATTTTGTTTGAGAAATGTTGTCTTCAAATTCATAAAGGTTCAATGTAGCTTTAATATTGCGAATGAGACAAGGGACAAGTCAGGCTCTTTGTTGTGTTTTATTGCACTTTCTGGATTATTTTAACAAACTAGATCAGTGCAAGTCTGAAGACAATTACGGGCGATGTTACAACTAATGGCATGACCTTGGTGTTGAAAATATCTCAAAAGTTCTAAACTGATTATCTCTGTTGTTCACTTTGGGAGGACTCAATTTTCTGTTGCAATTAACACTAATCAAAATATGGATGCTGCAGTAACTAGCAAAGGTTTCTTCTTAGTAAGAAGGTCTGAGTTTAAAGTCTGTTTATAGACACAGGCAAATTAAGAAAATTCTGCAAGTTTCCCCCATATCTGCCTCGGTAACATCCAACTGTCTTTAACAGACTGAGAAGCTTGTTCCCTTTAAAAATGTAATTCTACAACTCACTAATCTAATATCTGCAACTCTAATTGTAACTGAAAAACCAATCAGAGTCAGAGTTCCTGCAGACCTCGTGGTTTATTTGTAACAAATGTTTCATGCCTTTTCAACTGCTACTGGATGCTTTGAATTTCCCTCTGGATCAATGAAGTATCTACTGTATCTATCTATCTATCTATCCATCCATCCATCCGTCCATCATTTATTTAAAGCAAAATCACATTTTGACATGTTGGTTTTTACATCTGAAATGATGCTTCAAATCTCCTATTAAAATAAACAAAGTTTGACATCTTCTGGACTTAAAATCTACTTCTCATACAGTCAGGAAGTATGTCATGGTTTTACTCTTGAGTGACAATTCAAAGGTCTTCATAATGTGACCAAGATGGCCAGTTTAATCAAATGGTTCTTTGATGAGAAGATAGTTATTCCGAAGTCCTGAGAATTTCTTCGTACAAAAAAAGACTATTATGTATGTGTGCTAATTTTAGATGTACACCAGCTTCCCATAATGGATCCTTTGGAGAGAAAAAAAACTTTAGTTTGAACTACCTGGTTTTCACAGAGGAGAAAGCAGGGAAAATATACAAACAGGCTTCAGAGTTTCTTTACTTTGCAGTTCAAACACCCAATAAACCTGTCTTGAAGGCACAAGTGGAGTTTGTAAAAAGTTCATACATGAACAGAGTAACTGCTCAAACAAACACCTCGAGGTCAGAGAAACTGGGAAAAGCTAAAGCGAAAATATGAGACTGAATATTATATGAAGTAATACTTGATCATAGGTCATCACAGAGGTTGGTTAATGTTTCCTACTGTGGAATTAATGTCAGAATGTTGTTCTGCAGCAGCAGAAAATATCTACATTCAGCATCAACGGCAGCTTTAGTGACAGCTAGGAGTCTGGCACTTGGTCTCATGGAGCTGGGGGGTTTGGTGAAAGAGGATAGCAAAACAACATTCTCCAGCTATGCTAATTGGCATACTTTCACATGGGCTGGAATGCTACGATAACATCCACCTCTATTCCCCGAGGAGGCCTTGATCCTGCAGGCGTTTACTGGGTCAGGGGACCTTGATGTGGATGAAAGCAAGGTAGAGGGGCTCCATTAAGGAAATACAGAGTAGGGGAGGGTCTCTCACTCTTGGAAAGACACGTGGTATTTGGATTAGTTTGTGGGGGGAGGGGGGTACCAATGTATCTAGCAATGTTGTTTTGATGCTTTGGGAGATAGAGTGAGGCTATCTGTCATTTAGAGGCCTCTGCTGTCAGGTAGCTGTCTCACCCTATGCACAGTAGGGGGCTATAAGGCAGGGGGACTAGCGGTGTGGTGGGGTGGGATTTTGGGACAAAGTGGAGCCCTGTCTCTGCAGAGATGGTTACAGTGGCATTGGATTGATGGGGTGGTGATGAGAGATGGAGATGTCAGGGAACAGACAGCCATTCAGTGTGGGACCAGTAAGAGAGGCCTATTGGGGCACTGTGGGGCCCGTCATCACCTTGGCTCTCTGGTCTAGGCTTTGGAGGGAGAAATTGGGGGGTAGGAAGAATAGAAAAAAAAGGGGGGGACTGTCCAACAGTTCACACACATCACCCCACTGTGGGTTTATTATTCTGGTGTGTGACCTGAGCCAGACGCGCTGGCTTCTACAGAACCTACAGTATGTGTCCACACAAGATGCTTTGACTCAAATACTTCTCTGTGCGGCCAAAAGTATAAAACAACTCCACAGTGAGCGTATGTGTGTCAAGCTAGTTGTGGAGAAGAAACAACAAACCTAGCTGGTTTTCCTAACTTGAAGGACATGACATTTCTGGTCACAGCTCCATCCCTGGGCCTCCCAGATATTTCTGAAAGCGGAGACAGAAATATGAGATAGATAAGAATCAGTCAGCTGAGGTCACACCAGGTACTCAGAGGAAGGCTGTTGGGGATATGCATTTATATTATACACATGTAAGTGGGGATGCATCAGTCCAACTTCTAATCTAGTCTAAATTCCAAAAACTTCAAATTAATAATCTGCCAAAATTAATAATGAGTTCATTTGTGTTCTCTTGTAATCAAATTTAAAATCTGTCCAACTCACTTACTGGAATCATTATGTTAATTATGATTCCTAAATTGATAGACAGTAGATAGATGATGGAGAATAATTATTAAGAGAAGGACACACAGCAGAGGTCCTGAGGGGTTGTTTATTCAAGGACGTATTAGTTTGTCGTTAGGCATGCTCAACATTTTGTAAATATAGAAGGACTTTTGTTTATCTAGTTCATACACAATACAATGATCAGGGTCCATATCAGAACAAAAAATGAAAAGGTGCCTCCCTATATGTACGGGTATGGTAGTTACTTTTTCTTTTTGTCACTCCTTCCATCCCAATTTCTGGACCTAGCAGGTTGTGGCAGATGACACTTTACCATTGGGTCTAGTTCTCTTCTGGGTTTCTGCCTGTTCAAATAAAGTATTTCCAAATGTTACCTAATGCTTGCTAATGTGATACATGCTGTGTATTTTGAATAATATTACAAAGAATATTGTTTAGACATGCCCTTATTTAATGTGTCATGACATAACTTTTTTGTTGTTGCTGTTTGGCACTAAATTCCTAACAGGATATCAAAGACTGAGTATCCTCTTAAATCATTAGTCTTTATATAAATAACTCTCTCTTTTGGTCACTTGATACTCGTTTTGAATTGTGCGGCTAGACAGTTAAAATAACAATTCTGTGTATATCTAATTTAGCTTCTACATATGTGATTTTTCACACTTAAATGTATAAATCAAGTATCTCCTCTGAAGATAACTCTGTGAGTCATGACTGTCTACAATGGGTGTAACACCCGAGTCCCACTGTCTGTGATGTTTTCAGAGTTTTCAGAGTCCTATCTTCACTTTGTTTACATCGCCCGGACGGCCGGCTGACTCCTCCCCTCGTGTATAAAAGTTGTTTAATTGAGGGACTAGAGAAAAGAAGAATAACATACTGTACTCACTGCTTAACTGTGTTTCTAGATCACGCTCATTTCAGGTAAATTTACATGCAGTGTGAAGATACCAGCATAATAAAGATCGCTAGCATTAGCATGCTAACACAACAATGCAGCGTGAGTTGTTTTGGTTTCATGCTGGTGCTCAAGGGCGACATCTGCTGGATCAAAACATCACAGATAAAGACTTTAAGTTTTTACATTTCTTACAAACATAATACTCACATTTAGTGGATGGTTAAGGTGCTTTCATTCCTACCACCCCCACCTTCCGCCCACCCCCAACCCCAACCCCACTGTTGCAGCAGACAGACGGAGCGGTGGATGAATCGGCTATTGTTTGGGGTGCATGTGGCATACACGTCAAGGGACAGAGCAACCAGAGACAGACCCTCTCCACATCCCCACACAGGAGCTGAGCCACAGAAACTCTAGTCACGTTCAAATAAATTCTTTCCTGTCCAAATTGACACCCTTCCGTTGCCACGTTGTAGCTTCGGTTTAGTTTACAGTAATTTGGAGTCTGGGTGGCACAGGAATGTGGTGAGGGACAGAGGCTTATAGTGCACTTAAGATGGCTAAGGTGCTAAATTATGGGGTGGGTCCCCAGCACTTATCACTTTTCACAAATACAAAGAGGTTTACCTGCTGCTCAAACACTGCCAATAATTACTCAAACTGGGTTAAATATAAACCATCATCAAAACCATACTCCAGATGAAATATATTTACCTCTTTTAGTTCTTGCACTGTAGTAAAGGCTTTAGAATAGAATAGAATAGAATAGAATAGAATTACTTTATTGATCCCAAACTGGTAAGTTGTGGTGTTACAGCAGCAGGTTATCAGAGCAAATAAAACAATATAAGAATAGATATATAAATAAGCACTTAGAATATAAAAAAATACGAATAAGAAGAGATTTATACATCAAGGATTTAACTTGAAAAATGAAATACAACATTTATTCAGGCTTGTCAACTGAATGTAAAAATACTTGCTGGAGGTGAGAGATGTAAGTTTGCTTTTCAACCCTCTCTTAAGATATGTATTGATCCATATTTTAAATGTCACAAATAGAATCTACTTGTCATAAGGGCACAACATAAAGGTTGTTTTTTTATTACCTTTTAAGGTACCAATTTTTGAGGGCACAGATATTGTAACATTTGTGACCAGGTTAACTGAATGTGCTAACCTCGTGTGAAACATCCCACTTTGTGTCCAATGTCAACCTCATCCCATTTGAAGGGCCAAACCTTTTCCCAGCCAATGCATCTGCTCCTAATAAAAACAATAATCAACTCCACCAAACCAAAGACATCCTGTAGTGTGTGCATAGATTTCAGCTGGAAAAGTATAGACTGCCCCACAGCATGAATGAACTTTCACATGCTCAGAAACAGTAAAGCTGGCGTTCTCATATTTTGACATTTTCAAACAATGACAGACCTTCATGTGGTGCAGTCTTCATTTTCAACATGTAAGATCCAATAAACGTTTCCCATGTACACGGGGAAGACAGACCTATGGTGTTCAAAATGACAAGACGCTCCCACTGCTAAAGGGGAATGAAATCCCCACAGTACAGAAAATTATAGCCACACATGGATATGTACTACTGGAGTCCAGAGACATCATTACCTGGATCTCTTCAACCAAAAAATGATGTGCATCGGTATTCTGATAAAAAACTGTAAGTGGGCGTGTGTTCCTTTCTGAATTCATATTCCAATTCGGTCTCATCTCTACTATACTGTAAACACACACAACCATAGCCAGACAGCTTCACTTCTGCACTCACTCTATCTGTCCTGTTTCTCCTCCATACCTCAGACCTTTCATGCAGTCAGAATCTATACTGTCAGCACATTTTACTAATTCCTGTTTAATGTAAAAACCTGCTTTCAGTTGGGAGATGAGGCACGTCTGGAATATAGCTCTTATTTAGGTCAGCCTCTATCCTTCCTGTTATTGAAGTGAGGCCAAAGTGAGGTCATGGTTAATAGGAATTTAGCACATTTAAGCGGATGGATGGATGGATGGCTGGATGGATGGATGTATGGATGGATTGATGGAGGATGGATGGATGGATGGATGGATGGATGGATGGATGTATGGATGGTGGATTGATGGATGGATGGATGGATGGATGTATGGATGGATTGATGGAGGATGGTTGGATGGATTGATTGATGGATGGATTGATGGATGATGGATGATTGAAGGATTGATGGATGGATTGATGGATGGATGGAATGATGGATGATGGATGATGGATGGATGTATGGATTGATGGATGGTGGATGGATGGATGGATGGATGGTGGATGGATGGATGGATTGGTGGATGGATGGATGGATGGATGGATGTATGGATTGATGGATGGTGGATGGATGGATGGATGGATGGATGTATGGATGGATTGATGGAGGATGGTTGGATGGATGGATTGATGGATGGATGGATGGATTGATGGATGATGGATGATGGATGATGGATGGATGTATGGATTGATGGATGGTGGATGGATGGATGGATGTATGGATGGTGGATGGATGGATGGATGGTTGATGGATGGATTGATGGATGATGGATGGATTGATGGATGATGGATGGATGGATGGATGGATTGATGGATGATGGATGATGGATGGATTGATGGATGGTGGATGGATGGATGGATGATTGATGGATGGATGGATTGATGGATGGTGGATGGACGGATTGATTGATGGATGGATGGATGGATGATTGAAGGATTGATGGATGGATGGATGGATGGATTGATGGATGGTGGGTGGATGGATGGATGGATGATTGATGGATGATTGAAGGATGGATGGATGGATGGATGATTGATGATTGATGGATGGATGGATGGATGATTGATGATGGATGGATGGATGGATGGATGTATGGATTGATGGATGGTGGATTGATGGATGGTGGATGGATGGATGATGGATGGATGTATGGATTGATGGATGGATGGATTGATGGATGGTTGAAGGATTGATGGATGGATGGATGGATGGATGATTGATGATTGATGGATGGACTGATGGATATATGGATGGATGATTGATGGATGGATGGATGGATGGATGGATGTATGGATGGATGGATGATTGATGGATGGATGGATGGGTGGATTGATGGATGGATGGATGGATGATTGAAGGATTGATGGATGGATGGATGGATGGATTGATGGATGGGTGGATGGGTGGATTGATGGATGGATGGATTGATGGATGATGGATGGATGGTGAATGGGTGGATGGATGGATGGATGGATGGATGGATTGATGGATGATGGATGGATTGATGGATGATTGAAGGATTGATGGATGGATGGATTGATGGATGATTGAAGGATTGATGGATGGATGATTGAAGGATTGATGGATGGATGGATGGATGATTGAAGGATGGATGGATGGATGGATGGATGATTGATGATGGATGGATGGACTGATGGATGGATGGATGGATGATTGATGATGGATGGATGGATGGATGGATGTATGGATTGATGGATGGTGGATTGATGGATGGTGGATGGATGGATGATGGATGGATGGATGGATGGATTGATGGATGGTTGAAGGATTGATGGATGGATGGATGGATGATTGATGATTGATGGATGGACTGATGGATGGATGGATGGATGATTGATGGATGGATGGATGGATGGATGGATGTATGGATGGATGGATGATGGATGGATGGATGGATGGGTGGATTGATGGATGGATGGATGGATGATTGAAGGATTGATGGATGGATGGATTGATGGATGATGGATGGATGGTGAATGGGTGGATGGATGGATGGATGGATGGATGGATTGATGGATGATGGATGGATTGATGGATGATTGAAGGATTGATGGATGGATGGATTGATGGATGATTGAAGGATTGATGGATGGATGGATGGATGGATGGATGATTGATGGATTGATGGATGGATTTAGAAACTGAAAAGACATTTCTTGGTCAAGCAAGGTAGTAGAGGATTGACCAAGCTTTAACTTAAGAAATATTGTAATCAAAAATCTATCAGTTGAGTTATACAGTGTAATGGTGTGGTTCAAAAACCTCATGAAGCCGTGGAAGAAGACGTCTGCTGCTAACCCTAAAATGTTTCCAAAGTCTGGAAGCAGACTCCCAGTGGAAGAGAATATTTGTTATCCAGGCGGTAGTGTCTACTCTACAATCCAAACCATCCTCCACCCCCAACTGTGGAGCACTGATGACGTCGACACGGACCACTGGGGTTCCTTTTTTTTTTCTCAGAGACCAGGCAGAATGTGATGTTAATAAAGACGTCTATGAGCATTATAACCACTGTGCATTTCCACATGCAGCTGCCCCGAATATGACCGCTTACAACCTCATTATTGCAATAAATCTGTACATGAACAGGATGCAGAGCAGTTAGCTTCATTATGGTCACAGGCACTTTTTCCAAGTATGATCACCACATTGAACAAAACATCAAAGGTGCAGTGAGTGCAAGGCTCGAACAGTTCATCTCTCTGTTAGAGAGACAGAAAAACATCTCAATAAAACACTAAAGTCATTAAGTGTAGAGTTTACCGCGTGTCAGTGGAAAAATCTGGCCTTCCGGTGTGTTGCAACAAGGCCGTGTTAGGTCCACAACAGTTAACATTGATGCTGGAACATAAAGCATAGCTGGAAGACTCAGATGTATGCTCGCAGGAAGAAATACAGAGTGCTGACTGGCTGCTTGGCGTTTGAGTGATGAAGGAATAAAGCTGTTGTTTTTGTGACCAGAGTCCTGAAGGGAGACGGTTTTAATCCAAACACGTGTGGAAACTTGCTGTTTTACTTCATTTACCCTCAGCGTCTCTTTTTTACAGGTATCCAGGTGGAGACACCCAAAAGAGAAATTCCAAAGTAGCAGCACTAAATCAACTGTCAAACATCTTCATACATACACCCAGAGTGGTAAGGGGTCATGTAAGAGCATGCACAGTTTTCTGATTGGAAAGTATGTCTCAGAGTTCTGCAGGGGGACAAAAGAATCTGTGAGCTCATGTAAACTTTTAATATATATCCTTTTCTTTCAAATTCTCTGATCTGGACTCCAAAAAAAAAAAACACACACACACAGTTACTGCTGTTTTATGTCTGAGCAGACTAATAGAATAGAATTTAGAATTTAATAAAAAGTAATCCCAGTTTAGGGATTTTTGGCAAATTGAAGTTATCCATGTATATGGACACTAACATTTTTAGAGGAAAACATTTCAGAAGAATTTTCACAGAGAGGTTTAGAGGAGTCGGATTCTCAAGAAGGACAGACCTGTTGTAAAAGTGACATTGGCCTTGAGTCCAATTGTGTGTTTGTCAAATGTAATAATTATTTTGTTATCCTTTATCAGGGTGAGATGGACTATCAGAAAGACGAAGGCCTTTAGTCACAACTGTCAAATCTGTTCAGTTTTCAACTTTTTTGACTGCAGCTGGAGTGGGGGGGGGGGCACCTGCTAGAGTGTGCTAGGTGCAGGGGGGAAAATAACACAGATATTGGCCAGTAAAGCAGCAGACATTATTAAAACAGTTTTAATGGATCACAGAAAAACTAAGAAAAAAACCCACTTGATCGGGCCGTGAAGGAAGATTTACGACTCCTCTGTACTCCACTGGTACACTGGAGGACTAAAACCAAAATGGCACACGGCTTAGAGTGCACACAGGGAGCTTTGAGTAAATTAGCAATTTTTGCACACGGTTTGAGTTAATGGCAATGTGTGTATCATTTTGTAGCTTGAGCCATTGCCTGAGTCCTCTGTGATGGTGGGTGGGAGCCAAGGCAAGAATCCATTGCTTGCTGTAGGATCTGGCTCTATTTACCCAGTCCTGATGGAGTCCAGATGGGACTCCTCTCCTTTACAGGATTGCTGAGTTTGGACCATCGATTCCAGCAGCCGGGCACAGTTGGAAGCATCATCTCTGAACAGGAAAGGAGGTGCACAGATGGACCTTAATTGGGAGGCAAGAGATGGTTCCATTATGGCATAGCTGGATATCAACTGTAGTGTGAAGTCCAGCTATTGATCGAAGAGACTGAACGCACCGGTTTTTCACTGTGCTGCTGGTAATGCTGATTGAGGTATGGCAGACAAGCCCAGTTCCAATAATAATTTAAAGGATGGAAGAATGAAACATGAAATGAATAAAATAATCCTACATTTCCCAGATCCAGAGGGTTTTTTTCATTCAAGATTTGACATGACTTTGTGTCACTCTGTATAGAAAGTCTCAAAAGGAAAGCAGTCCATCTTCTCCTCCCAATAGAACACCAGGGACTTCAGGGGGAAAAAGAAAACCCTGGGTATTAAGCAGCCCCCTTTTCCTCTATAGAACAGCACTCCTAAGCCCTCAGGATAATAGCTTCCACGTGCAGAGCCAAAACCCTCCGACGCTCCAATATTCATACAAAACTATAAAAACAACATTAAAAAAAGACCCATGTTATTGCACTGCATGTCATAACTGACTCTTCAGATTGTCAGAGATGAACCTCTGAAGACTGCTGAGGCCCTGAAGTCATGTCTGTTTAGATATGTCGCGTAACGCTCATTCTTTCTGTCACTCTAAGACTTATGAGCAAAGCAAAGCGCTGCACACAACACATCAAAACGTCAACCATCAAACTTTAAAAACATGTGTATGGACCTATTATTGTGGCAAAACTATTTGAATATGCGCACACAGATCCATAAATGTGTGAACTAATCTGCAAATATGTAGACCAATTTTGAAATATTTACTTATTTATTAATGGCAGTGAACTTTTTCAGCTGTAAATCCTGAAAATAAACACAAATGATCGCTTACAACTGAGGCGGGCCTCGCCATTGGCTGTCATTATTGTCGTTACATGTGACTTTTGCAACACTCGTCGTGGTCCACTTTGTCGTGGGTGCAGTTTTAATGAGGAGGCTACGATGGAGGGTCCATTATGTAGTTTGTGTTTTTGAAATTTGTTTCCTGTACAGAGCGAGCAAAGCGGTACGCAGCCTGTGAGCCTGAGCTCAGGGCAACAAACCCCACTAAAGTGTTTGCAGATCATCACACACACATTTGAAGATATGCGCATGCATTTGTGGATCTTGCACGGTGGGAGTGTTGTAAAAGTCACATGTAAAATGACAGCCAATGGAGAGGCCCGTCTCAGTTGTAAGCGATCATTTGTGTTTATTTTCAGGATTTACAGCTGAAAAAGTTCACTGAAATTAATAAATAAGTAAATATTTCAAAATTGGTCTACATATTTGCAGATTAGTTTACGCATTTGTGGATCTGTGTGCGCATATTCAAATAGTTTTGCCACAATAATAGCTCCATACATCAAATGTCATCTACCTCAGAAAATATAGTATCCTTAATTTCCCTCATCTTTTAAACACGGTATTATAACAAAGATTTACATATAATGTTGTTATGTTATTGTAAATAAATGCTGACATAAGAACGGTGTGCAGTGTAATAACAGTCAGTACATAAACCGACCTGTGTGTCAAAAGTCCTGCCTGTGATTACAAGCTGACAGCTGAATTAGATACAGCAGCTTGCTAACAGATACAACACGTTTTGTTTTTCCATTGTGATGGATCTGATGGAATTGAAATCCATCCAAATCAAATAAAAAACACACCCTGACTTTGATACTTCAAGTCATCATTTTCCACCCAACCTCTTTGTTTTGCCACAGGCTGTTACTGCGGCTGATGTCAGTGTTACCAGCTATTGACCCCAGAGGATGAACACACATTCATGGACATATTGCTGACATTAAGTGGGTAGGTGGAGAAGAAAGGCTGTGCAAGTAGATACACATAGAGAACAGAGAGTTCACTAAGGACATGCACACTCACTCTCACACACACACACACACATATTCACACATATTTACACATATTCACACATATCTGTGTTAAAAAAACAAAGTCTTTCAGCCTTGAAACCTGAGATTGTTAGTCAAATTCCACACAGTGTCAGTGGAGGAACACGTACAAGATAAATACCTACAAATATGCACAGGCATGTGTGCTCTATTAAATATCACTGATTGCTCACCGCTGCTTCCTCGATGAATGAGCCCTGAGGACACCTCTCCATTCAGTGAGATTTCTCCACACTGATTTTCACCGACCAAAACACTGAAGAGTACGCTGACAGCAGTCCAGATTACACTGGGCCCTGTCAGTGTGGGAACTGTTTCAAAATTCAGGATATGTGGGGCTTGTCATTAGGATCCTTGATTTTTTTTTGTGCAGCGTGATTCCTTTATCCATTTTGATTAAAGGCTTTATATGTGATTTTTTTGATCGAGCAGATGTCGCCCTTGAGCTCCAGCATGAAACCAAAACAACTGGCGCTGCATTGTTGTGTTAGCATGCTAATGCTAGCAATCTTTATTATGCTGGTATCTTCACACTGCATGTAAATTTACCTGAAATGAGCGTGATCTAGAAACACAGTTAAGCAGTGAGTACAGTATGTTATTCTTCTTTTCTCTAGTCCCTCAATTAAACAACTTTTATACACGAGGGGAGGAGTCAGCCGGCCGTCCGGGCGATGTAAACAAAGTGAAGATAGGACTCTGAAAACTCTGAAAACATCACAGACAGTGGGACTCGGGTGTTACACCCATTGTAGACAGTCATGACTCACAGAGTTATTTTCAGAGGAGATACTTGATTTATATTTAAGTGTGAAAAATCACATAGAAAGACTTTAAGGCGTGGAATTTTTTGTAAGTCTTAAAATGAACACAAATGTTCGATTTCAGGAAGGGAAACAAACAACATGTTCTTTCATTCATGCTGATACCAAGTGTGCTGAAAAAGTAAATACCTGTGCCAAACAACTGTTTTGAACTAACTCAGTGTGTCATTAATTTAAAGAGATTTGGGTTCATAGAGAATATCAGCAACAGTTTTTCGATGACAAGCAGGACTTTCTTTGACCTCTTTAACCTCACATGTGGCAGCACTGTCTGCACGTTGATGTCGAAAGAGCCCTGTTGAAGGCCTGTCATTGTTATAAGAGCAGCTTGCGGACACAACGGGGGGGGGGGCAACGCTACAGATGGTTTATTAATCCGCAGGGTCCCTTCATAACAAAAGACACTTTATTGTTGTTGTCACTTCATTTTTCCCTCAATAGATGATGTCAGAATCTCAGACTGCAGCACTCACTGTCCAGCCAAACCCACATCTGTGACAGAAAAAGGCATCCAGCTCCAATGTAGCTGATCTCCTCTATCATCCCCCCGCGAAAATAACTAAATAAATAAAACCTTGTCTTCACCAACAGCCTCCTTCAAAAGTCATGGAGTTAAAGCGTCAGACAGCACATAAAGGGACATTTCTATGCATCAGCATGAAAGCCAGCTGAAGAGAAGAGGCAAGCCCTGCTGCTTTCAATGACTTGTTCCATGACTTCAATTTATTTTATGTTGTAGCTTTAATTTTTAGCATTTACAAGAGTAAAAACAGCAGTCCTTGTCACTTGTTAATATCCCAGTTGAGCATTCTTTCAAACATTTCCATTTTCCTTTCTCTGCCTCGTGTAGGAAAAAAAAATACCTGCCATGAATCTGCTCTAAATTTTCTACATCAGTGATTGTAATTCCAAAATCCGTCAGATGACACACACTGCACTCGCCATGGGCATGAATACTTCTGGCACTTTAAACTATGGCTATACCTCTACCTCTTACGTAACCACCTGTCATACTCCTCCAGGAATATTTGTTAAAAAGCCACAGTCCAACTGTAAGTGAGGAATGAGCGGGGCATCCAGGTGCACTCAGTTCCTCCCTTCTGTCTTCAAGGACAACTGCATCGCCATCGCTCTCCCAGATAACAAAGGAATGATTGGATCTTCCTGAGCCACCAACCTGACGCCACATTCCATCTGCAGGAGGATAGAGGCCGTATTGTTCCTTTGACACTCCAAAACAAACATGGTAGGCGATCTACCCACTCTCAAATATGTCCAATATGTTGTCCTCTGACGGGCCAATAATCACAGAAGGTCAGTCTCTTTAGTTAATTTGGATATCAGCCAGCAGTTCACTCTCTCTTTTTCATGCACTGTCCCTTCTCCTTTTTGTCTTTCCTTAAACTCTCCCCCACTCCCTCCTATATTCCCTTCCCTTTTGCTCTTTAATAAAAACAACTTGAATGGTTTAACACACCCCAGTCAGGGTCAAGAAACACCCAATGTTTGCAGGCGACCCTCACAGCTGCTGCAAATGTGAGTACTTTCACAAACACAGTCGGGGGTCTGAGATGCTCTGATGGACAAGTCCAAGCCACCACTGAAGAAGGAAACACATATGCATATGCTCCTATATGCAAATACACTGGCAAAGTCGTCTGTGTTGATCGAGCACTGACGGGCAAACAGTAGATAACTACACCACACCCTCGTCTCTGAAAAAATATACACACCCCACCACTCAGAGATTTGACGGGTAGAAAGAGGTCCCTGATGTAACCATGAAAAAAAAAGTACTGTTTTTGTTCCTAACTGGGATCATCAGCTCAAAATGGGGACCATGGATGGAAAAGCTGAGTTAATAAGAAATGGCACAGGTCCAGGCACTCTGATCTGTGAATCAGTGGAGCTTCAATCTGAAAATGGAGTTCAGCAAGTTCAAACATAAATGAAGACGGATCAGGCAGCGTGTCTCAAACAAGAACTATGTACTGCAGTGTATCTTTCAGCGGCAATAAGAGCATCTACTTCATTGGTGTGAACTCTGTGACTTCAGAGGCCTCGAGGTACCTTGAGTGAATTCAAACTCAAAAAAATTATGTCATGAGTAAAAGGTCGAAGAAGGTCAATTGAGGAAAAATAAACCCCTTTTAAGAGTGACACTGGGTGATTGACAGGCTAAGAGGTATAGGATAGTTTGATTCTCAGCTTTATTATTGCAGGGCTTTATTGCAGAACATACACATTTTTTATTGGGGAATTTCTTCGAGCAGATTAAGCAGCCCACCTGAACGTTCTGCAAAAACATCCCTAGTCTGAACTCACAACCCAGTGTACTGCAAGAAACAATCCTGCCAACACAAACTGCAATCCAGCCAATGCAAGCCAAGACATTTCTCTTTAGAGTCAGAGTTGGAACGTGTGACAAAAGAAGAACTGTGGTTCCAGAAACAATGGGACAAAAATGTTCTGGGTACGTACACAATGCAGAGATGTGACTGCGTCCATGTGGTGGGTTCTCGATGGAGGGGATAACCATGGAGAGAGAGAAAGAGAGGAAAGCTGTGCGGTGCGTCTGGATATGTTGGAGGAGTGTGAACATCAGTGCAGGGCCTCGTAAATCGCGACGCACACACACAGTATATTAAACATAACACTCGTTTCACCTACAGGTTTTTGAGACATATATATGCCATGCCATGTTTTTAACAGCTTCTTGGAAATGTAACATCATGGGAGCGTTTGAACAATGTTGGTAAATGAATCCAAAGTTTATCAGCAGAGAGGGCGGCGAGTCAGCATCATCTGTTGTGTTTGTTGACACCATGGCTTTTATTCAAAAAAATAAATTAAACACAACTGATTAGAAGCCTCATAGTGCTGGAAACATTTATACATAAATATTACAGCAGATATACAGATGTAATCATTGACTTAATATGTTTACTTCACATTACTTACAATGATTTCACTGCTAAGACGTTTGTGTAATATAATAGTGAAACCACAGAAAAAGTGAGTTTCTTCACCCAGTATTAATTTTGTGGGTGAAGAAAAACATTCTCACCTCCAATCCGATAGATGACAAAGATGTGAAAGGAAGGAGTTCATTATAGCATGGACAAAATGAAATAAAGAAATAAAGGATGCGAGAGGCACGACTGCTGTTCTCGTCAGGATGTGAAACAAAGTGAGATTCCAGCTTAATCCTGACTTCCCTTCCTGCTGTCATGCAGCATAAGTGCATTTGGCTGAGGAAATCTGCAAGCTGTTACTAATTGGTCTCCTCCTCACTCTGCCGTTTATTTCCCAATCTTTCCTCTAGGACGCTTGTATCTATCATGAATATATAATCAGAGGCAGAGCTTGTCATCTGTTACTCGAGGATTTAGGAGGAATTATTGAGGAAATGGCCGAGATGAGTTGACTCTGATGGGATAATAAGCAGGTTCTTACAGGTAATGACCGGGTCCACTTGAGTTTCAAGTCCTCCCTGTCGCAATGTGTTGTGCTTAAGTGTACTGTAGTGTAGTGAGTGACATGACTGTGCAGACGGGTTTCATAAGGACTTTTCTTTCTGTTTATTTAAAAGTGAAACGTAAAACATGAGGACACTTTCAACTAAGAGAGGATTCATAGTGTCCACTTGGCTTTGACAGTGGGAAAAAAAAATCCATATGTGCACTGTATGTCCACCCCCTTGTGGACAAAAAGCACAATGCTCAGCCTCAGACAAAGCTAAAATAAGCAGCAGGAATTTGTGGCAGGATGATATAAAAAAAAAAAGGATTAAAGAAAAATGAAATGGGATTCAAATCCTAATCCCATTTGATGTTGAATAAATACAAACTGGAAAGGTGCAGATGGCTAAGCAAAGAGATGAATGCCAAGGTATGTGAATCCTCTCCTTCTGCCATCACTGTTCTTGTGAATACAACTGTCAGGTTAATCTCTATTAACCTGAGACAAACCCTTTGGCTTCCCTGTTTATGCCAATCATCACAGAAAACCAGTAAAAGCTGCCAACGCCAAGCCCTAAAGGCCTAACACGAGGAAGAGCAGCAATCTGCAATGAACCAGTTAACCCCAGAGGCTGCAGAAAATCACATTAGTATATCTGAACAAAGTGCTAACTAAAGACTGCTAGTCCAAGTATAGCAGAAGTACCCCCGTTCTTTATCCACGTCTCACTTCCTCTTCCCATCAGTCTGACGGAGATGTGTGGTTAGCACACAAAGCTCCACCAGGGAGAAGTGGATTTCTTTGAACCAAATCCTGAATCCAGATCTGGTCTTTGCACACAGAGGTAGTTTGGTACTTGCTATGAATAGGTGTTAAATAGTTTGGCCTCCTCTGGCAATGTGGTTAGAGTCTGATACTGATCTGAAAGCTATTGCTTACATGGCAATCTATAAAAGAATCGGCTATCATCTGAATCAGATTTAGCCTCTCGGGGTGACAGCCAATCTCCCAGGGCTTCCTCTGTAGCCACCACATATCCAAGCCAAGATTTCCTCTTCCAAACGCTGGTCATGGTTTACAGACAGACGGCAACTTGAAACGCCAAGAAAAGAGTCTGAGTGCAGAGGCTGCATCTACAACTTTTTTTTTTTTCTAAATTCATATTGATATCTGTTTCATGAGCCTGATGTTCGTCAAACAATAGCGGATGAGTTCCAACTAGACTGCCAATCTGCCAACGTGTTCCACCTTTTTTTGTTCTCCACACAGATTGTTTTCCCATAACGAAAAGAAAACCACTAAGTCTGCTCAAGTGTGAGTGTTTAATATTTCTCAGACAGTCTACAAAAAGGAAACCAGATCGCTTCCAATAATATCAAAGATCTGGTCCCTTGCCTACAGGTTATGCATTCATGTGCAGATATCTGTTTATAGAGATTATGACTCACCATGGCACAGAATTGGCAACA
>NC_089201.1:32313166-32365666 GCF_963930695.1 Labrus bergylta | reverse complement strand
ACAAACCTTCACAGCTGTCCCATGCACACATCTGACACACACAAACACACATGCAGACAGACAAATAGTGGCAATCAGTGGGTGGATGTCAGCCCCCAGACAGGAACTGCTCCCAGCATTTGCAGCGTAGCTCATAAATCAGCGCTCACATTGAGGTAATGAAGCATTGAGAAGGAGAGGTAATACAGGGCCCACACTGCAGCATTTAAAGCTTTTACCTCCTGTCAGCATTAAGAAGACTGTCACTGTGAATGACCTCAACACACAGAAGCAAGTGAACTTTTTAATGTTGGAGATCTGTGCCCCGTGTATCTTATCTAAGCTTTGTAGTTATTGGTGTTAAAAGAACCAAATCTTAAGGTTTTTTAGAACACTACATTTAATAGCTAAGATGAACCCCCCTGGAGGAAGTGTGGGGCCTCAGTGGGAAACTATGTGCATACATTCTGGTCATGTCCAAAATTGAAAAATGATTGGACTGATGTATTTCAAGCTGTTGAGGAAATAATGCATATTGATATCCCACTGGACACAAGATTCTCCCTGCTGGGAATGAAACCTGAAGGGATAGGGAGAAGGAGCTAAAATTATTTACTTCAAATTCTGTTTACAGCAGCAGCGAAATGTATCACGCTGAATTGGCTGAAGCTTTTTCAGCTTTTTTTTCTTTGTAGTTGTTGTTTCTTTAAATGTATTTAATTTTTTTTTTTTTTTATGCTATTTCTTTCTTCTGTACTGTGCCAAAAATTTAAATAAAAAATAAGTTGGAAAAAAACAGCAGAAACAAATCAAACACTCTTGGGTTACTAGAAAATTATTGGAGACTAATAGTTTCCAAGAGAAAGCATATACTTAACTTAGTCAAAATGTAATCCTTACCACTATTGGTACTGACATTTTTAGAATAGTTGTACTTTATATTATGTGAAGGAGAAGTGTACTGTAAAGTGAATTACAGTACAAATGTGATCTTAAAGTATGGTCACAATGACCAAATATTTGAGGAGTTTATGCAAGGCTTTTTGTTTCCTCTGGGCGAGAGGGGCACTACCTACATGGTAGTTATTTAGAGATTCAGCTTGATTAGCAAACAGTCACTTCTCTGAGGCTAATCATTCAGATTTGTGTTTCTTCTTTTGCAGAAGGTCTGTGAAATGGATGGTCATTTATTGATTGTTTGTTTGTTAAATTGTTCTGTGTATAAGTGTGTGTGAATGGATGAGTGTTGGACCCCAGGAAGAATAGCCTGGTGCTAATGGGGATCCTAATAAATAATAAAGAAAGATAAAAAAGTGAAGCAGAGGATTAGTTACATGTGAGAGCACAAGTAGGTAAGTAGGTCAAAGAAATAAAGCATCAACATGTAGTAACTGTTTTAAAAACATTTGAACCACCAAAAAACAAACAACAGCACCTGTACTGTAGGTAGATCATCATCCTTCATTTCTGCACATCACCATAACTATACCACTGCCCCCTAGTGGCTGGGCCTGGCATCGCAGGCCACTTCTGTTGAAAACCCTGTTCTGCTCTCCTTTCGTAATTACTGTAGAGATATATATATATATATAAATAGAGAGAGAGAGAGAGAGAGAGAGATCTGTGTGGCTGTGCTAACATCTTGTTAAGCTGCTAATGAACTTCAACAAAAAGTGCAACAACAACAACAACAACAAAAGCCTCCCCTGTGGTACATTCTGAACAACATGCTTTTTGATTTGAATTTATCTGAGTCCAAGACATTTCTGTAACAAACATAATGTTCCCCATCACAGATGGAAAGTTCATCTTTGAAAAAGAGGACTCGCGTCAACTCCTTCACAGTAAATCTTAAACTCTTTTTGCTAAAGCTCAAGTCTCTGAAGATGAATGAATCTCCTCGGCTCCTAACTATGATAATATGTAAATCAATCATGGAGGACATAAATTCATGTTTTACTCAGAAATACCTCTTAGGGAGGTTAAGTGATTTTGCATACATGAAAAATGACTCAATTAAACTTTATGTATCATAATTTGCATGTGAATTGCTTCCTGTTTGTAATTTATGGCATGAAGTTTGTACACTGATAGATGATTTAGAGAACATTTGAGTCCTATCTCACACTATGTGATCAAAAATGTATTTAAGGTTTAAAGTTGATGGAAGATCATCTTAACTGCAACCAGAAAGTCCTGAGAAGACGTTCCCAGGTGGATCATACGGGATTCATTTCAATCAAGCAAGACCAGTAGGTGAATCGTATCCATCAGGAAGGTAAGACTGTGTAGTCAGGGACTGCAGAATACTACACTGTTACAAGCAGAAACCCAATTAAAGGCTTTCTATGTGATGTTTCACACTTAAATATAAATCAAGTATCTCCTCTGAAAATAACTCTGTGAGTCATGACTGTCTACAATGGGTGTAACACCCGAGTCCCACTGTCTGTGATGTTTTCAGAGTTTTCAGAGTCCTATCTTCACTTTGTTTACATCGCCCGGACGGCCGGCTGACTCCTCCCCTCGTGTATAAAAGTTGTTTAATTGAGGGACTAGAGAAAAGAAGAATAACATACTGTACTCACTGCTTAACTGTGTTTCTAGATCACGCTCATTTCAGGTCAATTTACATGCAGTGTGAAGATACCAGCAGAATAAAGATCGCTAGCATTAGCATGCTAACACAACAATGCAGCGCCAGTTGTTTTGGTTTCATGCTGGAGCTCAAGGGCGACATCTGCTGGATCAAAACATCACATATAAAGCCTTTAAGGAATTTTTTAATATATTTTGTATTTGAGTCGTGTATTTTTGCTGAATGTCATTTTTTAAATTGCCTTTTTATCTTATATTTTGATACATTTCATATAATGTATTGGCTCAATGTGACATGTCTTGTAATGCTCTTAAAGTTGTAAATGTTCTGTTTTTTTTTACTCTAAAGCAACCTGCTATGTGTATGATTTGTGCATAAACTTAAATACGATTCATACCTAAGTGTGGTGGTCAGAAAGTTAGGAAGGAATCATTGAGCAACTTTTGAATTATTTCGCATCATGTGACGTCTTCTTACAAAAGACTTTGAGTGATGTGTTAAAACATGTTCAAAAAGTCATTTCTCAACAACAAAGCAGCTTCCTCACTGTCACACTTCTGTCTCCTCGAGATGGTCAGAGTCAACAGGAGATACTTTGCCCATAAAAAAGTTTTTAAAAGTTTCAAAATATATATTTGGCATTGCTCATACCAGCCTCTGGTTCAGATTAACTTCCTGCAGCGTTTATCCTCCATGAAGGAACGAGCTGAGTCACTGTGATATCAGTTCAAATCACACATACATACACTTCATACATAGAGTGTGTTAGCTCATCATGACTTCATGATTTGCAGCTCCTTTCCTTCTATCCATGGTGATACATTATAAACAATTGTTTATAAAAATACAGCGCTTTAAATAGTACGTGCAGAAGGTACACATACAATATGAATTCATAAAAAGAATAATCCAGCACTTACTGTTGAAGTGTCTGACTGAGTCGTTTGTCTCTCTGCTGCTTGGTCACACTCTCCTAACAGGGACGAGAGGAGAAACATGTTATTCACACACTCAGACAGAGGACTGGTTCTCACAGTGTGATTAAAGATCAACTCATATGAGGGTCACCAGGGCAATCCCCAATCAATAATCACTGAGATGAATCCTCACAGAGCGACTCTTTCATTCCCTTTGTCCCTTCCCGCTCCATGAGGGAACTAACCATGAAACAAGAGATTGCTTCAGTGCTTTCTTGGACACACTTCAGAAGTCAAATAATGACAACCCTGAATATGTCTGGCGAGATAAACAATGCAATAATTCAGAACAATCAATCAAGAAAAAATGACAAAAGATCAGCCCTACCCAACACAACACAGTGTTTCAAACTCTGGATCACTGTCACTGAAAAAAGATAATGTGTGTGAATATAAAGGGCTGCGTATTAAAGATAATCAAATAAATATGATTAACATGTTCCAACACTGAAATAAACGCAAAAGATCGGAATGTTTTGGATTGATGCTTAAAGCCATGGAAAGCACGCTTTGTCAATCAAACTCCAGAGATCCACAAAGAGAGAGAGGGCCAATGAAAACACATCGCTCAAACAGTTTGGTTCTGTTTGTTCTGAATCTGTGCCCGCTCTATAGACTGAGGGAGGGACATGTGTTCTTAAGAAGGGCTTGAAACATTGTTTTCCTTTATCCATGCATTTAATGTAAGACAGTAACACACGAAGCAGAGCAATAAAAGACACTGTAATAACACCAGAAGTATAAAAAAAAAACAGATATTTGGTGAAGTACGGGTCCACTTCTTAAAGGTAGCAGGATTCTGAAGTTTGGAGACTTTCAAGGAAATGAAAGACATTTATACTAATCCAACTTTCCACACAGGATGAATAACAGAGCACGGCTGCTGCTCCAGCTGCAGATTGTGCAGGCAGGCAGGGTGTTCATTTTGACAGCTTTGAATTAGCCTTGGGGTTGAAGAACATATGAAGTATGTATATTCCTACCCTGCAGCAAAAGGGGAGGTATTAATTAAAACGCTGACAATGACTCCAAACTAGAACAACAGGGATCCTTTTTTTAATCCAAGCTGAGGTCAGTCCAGTTGGAGAGCGTCATCTGTGATTTATCTCTGCTGGAGTTTGTCAAAAGAGCCATAAATAAGAAGAAAGGAAACTAAAACCTTGAAATGAAAGTTCAAAACTATCACTTTTACAGTTGATTTTCAATGGTGAATCTGATTCTCAATCGCCTGAAAAACGTGCTGCAGCATGTGGGACGGTAATTCATTTTTCCACAGGGGACTTTATTAAACTGGATTCAGCATGCAGAATCATTCAAAGCTTCATGTTGTTTGGGTAAAAAGCTAATGAAGTTCAAAGTTAAAAAGTCAAGGCCAGTGCATCTATACAAAATATTCCAACAACTGATGAATGTAAACACATCGCTTCTTCTTTTAAATATGATCTGCTTGCACTTTTCCGATATGTGATCATTAGTATTCAAGCAGAGGGATCCCCCCTGGAGCTAATTTAAAAATGTCTGTGCAAAGGAATGAGGACCATTCCCACTCAACATGATACTCATGCTCTGAAGGAGACTCGAGGTCATCTCTGTTTCTATAAGCCTGCAGAGCGTTGATGGTAAAAGACATGAAGCACATGTGGAAGGCATTGTGGGTAATTACAGTACAGTAGCCACTTAGAAAAGCTAAGCAATATGTACACAGGAAAAGCCACGGCATGGGGCGTGTAAATGCAGACAAACGAGGGTCCAGATAAAATAAGCCAAAAAGGATGAGCTGCAGAGAAATGTGAGGTAACGTATATCACTTACAGGTGGAAATGACAAACAACCAAATCTCCATTTTCAAGATCAAAAAACTAAATATCCAATTATAAGATACAAGGATACACTCTAACAACTTATGGGGAGACATGGGTGTTTGTAACAATAAAATAATGTTAGAGCAGTCTGTTCCTCTGTGTCTCCTCTGTCATTGGGCCTCTTTCACCGATATATCTTATTTTTTCTTAAGTTGTTCAAAAGGAGACTCTCTGTCAGATTCACCGACGTGTAATTCTACAATTCACTTAGCAGACGATTAGAGAACTGCCCTCCATGTTGTGCTTTGCCTCTGGTCACTTCCTGTCAGCACCTGTGTGTCCAATCAGACTCAAAGCTGATCGTTTGCTCTTACTCACATTGTTCCCTTTTTTCTAGATCCTTGCTTGTGTTGTTCTTACTCTCTGATGTACGTCGCTTTGGAGAAAAGAGTCTGATAAGTGAATTGTAGAATTGAAGTTTTTGAATTGAACGACTCACTCGAATGACATAAATTCATGTCACCTCTCACAATGTCGAGTCCTGCAATTACCTTTCTTTTTTGCCACATCGAGCACAATAAGCACTCTCCTTTGGTATGAACACACCTGCAGTCATGCATGATCTTAATCTGATTGTCAACAGCACGTTCGCACACTGTAACGCTCACCTGTTGTTTACAACCACTGTGGTAAATATCTATAGACTAAATGTGCCCCCATTCCCCGAAATGACAGCCTTACAGTCAAGTCCTCAAGGCCTGCTGATTGAGCCCAAATGTACAATGAAAAGAGTGAAACACTGTTCTTTATAGAGTGTTCTCTATAAAAAAAACATTATCTTGTTGCATGCATATGGTTTGAATCAAGGTGGAGAGCTGTTATTGTAAAAGGCCCACAGCCCTCCATGTACTGCTTAATGTAACTCTCCCTGAGCAGACGTATGGATGTATCTCTGGAACACACAGAACAGATATAGTTCTGCACAAACACTGTCTGTGCAGGAGGATGCACTCCAGCTCTCCAGCACCAAATCACTGAAGCCAAAAGAAAACGACTGCCAAAGCCTGAGTAACAATCCACTCTTATCAAAATCACTCTGAATTTCATTCTCTGGTTACCATGAACTGTGCAGGCAGAGAGATGTAATCCTCACACTTGATTTGTGTGTCTTCACACGGAGGAAACCAAATATCTTTTGCCTCCTTCAGTCAGCGCGGGTGACGCTGTTCACACGCTCGTCTCAGCTGGGCCGGGTAATTGTTGAGCATTGTTATCTGCTCGCCCGGCAGAAAGTTTTCTGAGCACTTTCTCAAGGAGTGCAATCAAAGATATACATGATATTCTCTGAGTTAACTCTGCAACCTTGCAAAATAGAAACAGGCAAAAACATAACAACTGAGCTCATGTACTGTATGTCCTGATGAGAGAAAATGTGATTAGGAGAAAGAAAAAGCAGAGATTTTGGATTGAAGCTTGGGTATGCAATTATTCTTTGTACCTCACTGAAAATAACCATCAACCTGGAAATCATTTTGTTTAGCTGATAAACAAAAGGACAACAGCACCTGGTACAGAGCAGAAAACAAAAAAACATTCTCATTACAAAAATAAAAGGATGCCACAAATCAGAATCTGGCGCTTCATGTTGATTTCCTTTCTAAGATTCCTCTCCTAAACTTTTGGTGTTCCTTCACCACTGACGCCTCTGGCTTCCCACCACCACCACCACCACCACCATGACAGCTATCCAGAGAGACAAGCAGAATAAATTATAAACACTTTGTCTGTCATATGATCGTGCTGCAAGCCCTTTTTTTTCAGCGGAAAATGGGGCTGAGACTGTTTTTTGTGTTTTCAACAAACGCCCGCAGCTGTTTTCCTCATTTCTGCAACGCTTTTCCTGACACAGATCATTTGGGCAGACGTACACTCCACCTGGGGCAGAACTGACAACCAGAGCTCCCCCTGTGTATATCATGGATGGATGAAACATATCCTGTCTTTAAGAACCATCACATGAAGGACTCTGCTGAACAGACTTGAATGGAATCATGGCCTAATCACTTAGTAATCTCCCCTTCCCAGAGGCAGAGAGCACACATATACACACTTACAATACCTCCAGTGTCTGCATGTATACATGAACATGGTGATCTAGGTGGAAGCATCTGTTCCTGCATCCCAAAGATCCAAATTCTTTCATCAGTGCCAGGCAAGCCCAAGGTATGTGTCTACCCAAATCCCCTTCTTTCCTAAACCTGCACAGCCCTCGTATTATCCCACCACCCACGTCTTCATCAGCAGGCTTCTGTGTCCCCTGCACTCATGCATCCATGGGGGGACTCCAAGATGGCCTAAGAGGCATTACAGGGGCTCCTAAACCCACCTATAGTCCAGGCCTGTGTGGGCCTGACATGAGGAAGCAATCACAGCAGAGAGAGATGAAATAATATATCGGCTAATAGAGAGATGGATCAGTAAAGACCAGGATCTGGTTGCTAATCAAAATACATTGACTCAGTCCGAGCAGTGACTTCATAACACCGTGTGTCTGTCTGCTCAGTAATGACCCAGATCACATGTCCTATCATAACACCAAGACATGAGAGCCTCCATTCTAAATATTTACTCAAACTACTGTTCACACACAGACACTGTCACCACTACAGTGACTTTATCCTGCTGACCTGTGTCAATTAAAGGATTTCATAAAGGTTAAGCAGGAATAATTGTAGAAGACGCCCGGACATTCGATGCATTCTTTTTCTAGAAGAACTTTAACTGCCTGAAAATCTGAAGTGCTCTCAGATCGATTACAAAATGTGAAAGAAGGCCAACACGTCTGGCATGCTCTTCAGAAAGACTCCTCTGTACGAGTCGTGTTCAGCTGAGTCAGATGTTCAAATTACACATCATTACGCTGAGGTGCAGCGAGGGTGGGTTTTTTAATGGCTGGTTCCATTTTTGATTGGTTTCCAGTTTGATCAAACATGCAGAGTTTTTAGAGCATCACAACGAGCACACAGCTCACATGAATGACACATCTCCAATCTGGAAGAACTCTTGGAAGTGTTGCTGTTATTATTTTGGTGTTCAGGATCAGAATCAGAATCAGAATCAGAATCAGAATCAGAATCAGAATCTGGGTTTATTGCCAAGTACATTTACACATAAAGGAATTTGACTTGGTGTATTGGTGCTAAACAATTAACAAGGAAATAAAGCAGAACTAACAACAACTTAAATAATACAGTATAAGAAGATATTACAATATATAAAATAGAATTTAAAAATGTAAAATATGAAATATATAAAAAAACACAAAATGTACAAAAGGTGTAATGTAGGAGCTGTGCAGTGGACTATGAGGATAAATCTTAGTGTGTGTAACTACTCACAGAGTGCATGTAAGGAAGAAACATTTTTAAAGTCCAGTGGGCGTTCATGTAACGCATAAAGAACAGTTCAGCATCACATTGTTGCCTAAAATGTGTTGTCACTAGAATAGGACATTCAAATTAATGGGTGGTTAGCCTAGCTTTGAATAGATTCTTGGGAGGTGAAGAGACAGCAGAGCTCTGTCAAAACGTTCAAACAAATCTTCTTGAGTTTGAAGTTCTGATCTGATGCAGCAGCTTCCTGGTGTCTTGTCATCACTGTGGGAAGTAAAAAAAAAGAAGCCCAAAGAATTTGCTGCAAACGGCAAACAAATAATCCAGCAGCTAAAACCAAAACTTTATCTTTACAATTTTTTTGAATGTATTTAATCAAAGACATTTTGTTAGTGTGCGCTAAAGGAATGTTACCTTTATCACCTTTGGATGAAGCTCAACATTTTCCATCGTTCCCAGTCTTCTGACTAAGTTTAGACATGTTAGCTGTATCACTCAACTCATCCACTTCTTGGAAAGAACACAAATATGCGTATTTCACAGAATATAAATAAAAATGTATTGCTTATAAAAGAAATAATTGATTCATATCAGGAAAGGGATTCAAATGGATGTGTTTTCCACAAACACACACATGAAAGTGAGTTAGGTTTAATAAAAGCAACGCAGACCAACGCAGGTTCATCATATTTATCCAGTTCAGAACCAGAGATCTGTGACTGTTGCTTCTCTTTTTAAAAATGTAGAAGAAGTAAGTCCAGAACATTTGCTGTAAGTTAGAATAATATACAAGGGTATCAACACAAGAAAACAAAAAATCCATGAGAATTTTAGAATAAATGTTGTCTTACTTTAGTTGATCTGTTATCCTTCTAGCCAGGAAGCCCGGGACAGATGAAGATATTGAATGAGCTCTAATTCTAAAGAATTATTTAAAGTCTTTCTATGTGATTTTTCACACTTAAATATAAATCAAGTATCTCCTCTGAAAATAACTCTGTGAGTCATGACTGTCTACAATGGGTGTAACACCCGAGTCCCACTGTCTGTGATGTTTTCAGAGTTTTCAGAGTCCTATCTTCACTTTGTTTACATCGCCAGGACGGCCGGCTGACTCCTCCCCTCGTGTATAAAAGTTGTTTAATTGAGGGACTAGAGAAAAGAAGAATAACATACTGTACTCACTGCTTAACTGTGTTTCTAGATCACGCTCATTTCAGGTAAATTTACATGCAGTGTGAAGATACCAGCATAATAAAGATCGCTAGCATTAGCATGCTAACACAACAATGCAGCGCGAGTTGTTTTGGTTTCATGCTGGAGCTCAAGGGCGACATCTGCTGGATCAAAACATCACATATAAAGACTTTAAGGTTTGGTTTGTTTATCCCCAAATACTTATCTGAGTTGGCAGACTCAATAAAAAAAATGTAAATGACACATGAGTAATATGGACATCTGATGTCTCACTGTTACACAGTACAGAGCACGATGTCATACCTCTGTCAGTAGATCTTCAGAGAGCACTCTGCATCATAAACCAGGAATGTTTTTAAGCCTTCATTCAGTCATGTTCTCTCCTCCTTCATCTCCTGCATTATATCATCATCAACTGATCCCTGCACAACACCAACGACCGCTTTGTGACCCAATTCTTATAAATGAGCTCAGAAATTACAACCTGATAAAAAAAACTTAATTCACCACCGTCTGATGCTACCTGGGGATAAATCCATCAGAACTTAACTTTAACAGCAGGTAGTAAATGTTTGTGAGAAGATAGATAAGAAGAAAGGATGACTGATGAGACACAGAACATTGAAGGTGTAACCACTGCATAATAGATGCATGAGTAAGAATGATATCGTTTTATTCTACAGAGAATCAAAGTAAAGTTTAATACATTTGACCAAATTGGTAATTACTGTTAATGTTAAACATTTGAGTGAATCAGACTGCAGAGCCCCAAGTGTAACAGGAAACAGCTGATGGTTATAAACCAGTTCACTGAGGATTTGCTGCTGGTTCTACTTTAAAGGGATCCTTTAGACCCATTCAAACATGAATCTGTGTTGACTTTGGGTCATATATGTAGAAATGTGAAATACATTTTGAAGTTGGAGCCTTCTTGGCCGAGAAAAGGCAGAAAGTGTCTTTTTGGCTCATGTGGATGAAAGACACCAAATCCCAGAATGCACAGCACCGCAGGCCACTCCCACTAAGTTCAGGTTTCCAGACATATATTTACGGACTTACTTACATAAGTCAGTTTCCTCAACTGATTCAGAGATTTCTTCCAGAAGTCTGAGTCCAGAGACAAACAGTGAGAGCACCGACACTACCAGTCCACCCCAGCTCGAGCCGGCCCCGCCTCCTCGTCCTCACCGCCGCAGACAGGCAGGCCTTCTGTCTCGGCTGCTGAGCTGGCAACGGCGGCCAGCAATACAGCCGCAAGACGGTTCCAGTGACGCAAAAATCATCATTTTATATGTTATGTTATGTTATATTGGCATTATGTGGATTTGTTTTTTTGGGGGGGTTAAATATAATTTTATTTTTTTTAAAGATTTATTTCTTTAATGGAGAGATAGGACAGTGGATAGAGTTGGAAATCAGGGAGAGAGAGTGGGGAACGACATACGGGAAAGAAGCCACAGGTGGGATTTGAACCTGGACCAGAAGACTACAGCCTCCATACATAGAGCGCGCACACTAACCACTGCACCACCAGCGCCCCATTAAATATATTTTTTAAGTGCCAGCAGGATTTTTGATCAAGACGTACAGGAGAGCTGTATATTTTTGTGCCAGTAAGAACTAATGTTTATATTTCTTCCTGCAACTCACTGTTAAAGTGAGACACCTGGACATGGTTGATTTTTAGATTTTTAGATATACTTTATTAAATTCAGGTTTACACAGTTATTTATAGAGACATGCTTCTCACACACATTGGCCCAAATCACACGCATGCACAAACAGGACCTGTGGACATGGATTGGTGGAGAGATGTCAGAGTGGGGCTAATACAAGCTGCTAAGCAGAGAGCGCATCAGAGCCAGCACCAGTGCCTTGCTCAAGGGCAATCAGAACCAGAACAACTTCCACATCGGGACCCAACCCAAGTACCTACGGACTGCCCCACTGCTGCCCCCAATGACCACAGTCCCTGGACATGAAGTCAAAATATTTATTTGTACAGCAGAGCTCGTCTATTGTTGTATGAGTAACAAACAAAAGGACAAGTCTTTCTGATCATTTTCTGTTCCCCCATTTTTCTCAATTACATAAAGTAAAAAAATAAAAAAAAAGACTTGGCAGTCCATAATATTTGCATCGGATCAGATCAATACTGTACCAAATGTAGTCCGACCGAGGAGTTGTTTATCTTTATTGAATTGTCCCTGAACAGAGATTTGAATCAGATTGTTGTAAAGTAGAGATTCACACCCTTTGTAAGAAAATAACACATAAACATAGGAAATCTTAAACCTGAACAAAGTGTGTGTGTGCGTGTGTGTGTGTGTGACAAAGTGTTTGTGAGTTTTTGTATTGTAACCAAACTCCTCCAGCCACTAAACATGTGATCAAGAAGAGCTGAACCAGATGGCCAAGACTAAAACATGAATGCTTTCTCTGGAGTCTCCTTTACACTGCACACACACACACACACACACACACACACACACACACACACACACACACACACACACACACACACACACACACACACACACACACACACACACACACACACACACACACACACACACACACACACACACGCGCGTCAGATATACATGGTATCACTTACCCGTTTACACATCAGTACGGCTTACACATTCATATTCCAAATAAATGTTTACTCTCCAAAGATTCAGACGTCTCATGAAACGACCTCGCTGATTCTTAACAAACAAACTGACCTACTCTGATGTCGTGTTAGAGTGTACGAGTTCACTCAGTGCGTCCTGATCTTTCAGGTTTAAATCATATTTCTCTGTAGATTTCATGAGGTGTCACTTCCAGGCACACTCCCTCCATCATGTCAGCGAGCAGTGACAACATGACCTGTGGTTGTTTCCTCATCTCGTCTCCTACTCTCTAATTGCTGAGCCGAGACACAGCTGGGTACGACAACATCCACCTCATGTTCTTAAGCTGAGTGGTGCAGGCAGGGTGGATACTTGAAATGAAAAGGGTTCTTGTTCAGCGCTGATTGCAAAGATAATTATCAGAGCTGGAAGGCATCAAAGTCCCCGGACTTTTTCCCCCCTCTTGTCTTCACTTGCATCATGACCACAGCAGCACGACCCTGAACCACTGTCGTCCTACAGCTGGGGACTATGATTGGACCCGAACTGTAATGGCTCAGGCTGAACTGAGAGATTCACATCACATCCTTATCCCTGTTTCCTGTTTTTCATTCTCAAACGGTACATTTGATTTGTTTCAGTGTGAGGCGTTTAATGAAGATCTGCTGCTTCTTTTCTCTCGTCTACATCATGCCAAACACTTTCTAGATGTCACTGAGGAAAACAAAGAGAGTGAGGCATGAAGGTGCTTAGAAGTGTTGAGCTTGTGATTTGAAGAGCAGTTTTAAGGAAGAATCGATGACAACTTATTCAGTTGCAAACGTGAGGATTAAAACTTCATGTTCACAAACAGTCATGTACTGTAGAGTGAGTTTTTAAAAGTAGATATATGACAGGGAATGTAGTAATAAATATGAACGCCAAGAGTCACCAAAGCAAAGCCCGACCGAAACCTCAACCTCAATAAACAAGAAATCTTTTGGAAAATGGCTGATTATGTCGGTTGAATGGTCACAGTAAAAGGCTAACTACAACGA
Organism: Labrus bergylta; assembly: GCF_963930695.1. Lineage (NCBI taxonomy): Eukaryota > Metazoa > Chordata > Actinopteri > Labriformes > Labridae > Labrus > Labrus bergylta. The sequence continues at coordinate 32,352,065 of NC_089201.1, read as the reverse complement.
AATTTGGTTGGTGACAAACAACCCAGCAGCAAACTATGAGATAAAAAAAAGATAAAAATAAGATAAAAAATATATTAAAGGTCCCATATTCTTCTTCTTCTGGTTTTATCTGCTCTTTAGTGTGTTTTCTAAGTGTCCTGTGCATGTTTAGTCACATCTATGTGCAAAAAGTCAAAGTCCGCAGAAACACAGCTTCTCCTACGTCCTCCTGTTAGCTGTAGCATTAGCTGCATGTAACGCTCGGTTCTAGCCCCCCTCGAAAAAAAAAATGTCAGTGTGACGTCATTGTCAGTGTGAGATCACTGATCTCAGCCCATTGGCTCGTTGTGGCCCAGCAGCTCATGTTGCACGCCCGTTAACTTCTGTAGCACGCCCACGATATGCCGTAGCCTGCGGTAGCACAGTAGTGCTAACGTGCTAATGTCTATGCTACCCTCGGACGGAGCCAGTGGCTGCATTCCCAATATGGTAAAAGAGGCGGGACATTTCCGAGAACCGTGCTGAGCGACTGACCAATTACGGCAGAGCCGACAGGCCGACCAATCAGATCAGACTTGGCCCACGTGGGGACTCTGAACGTGGTCGCTTCAGAGCCTGAGAGAGAGAGTCAGAAGAGAGCCGGTGCACGGAGCGGCAGGACATGAAAACAGACACTTTATAACTTTAGTTATTGTGAACATACTTTAGTACATAGACTAAATATATGAACCCCAAAAAGAGCAGAATATGACCTCTTTAAAACAGCAGGTTAGGCAACATACAGCGGCACACAATATATACAAAAAGCACAGGAATAATAGTTACTGCACAGAGTAACCATACTGCAGCATGTGTAAAGTGCAGTAGTGCTTCATTATTTCAAATCAGTCCTTAGCAGCTCTGGGGGGGGGGGGGGGGGGAGACGCTACAGCTCGGGGGACCACAGAAAACAAGGGCATGTGTACTCATACCATCTAAACGCCTTGTAGTTTAAATATATTGTGTAGTATGACATCACTTTTCAAAACATCATTTCTATCATTTTATCAGTATAATGTCAAATATGAAATTGATGGTTTTACAAATTCCTTCCAAGCTTGTAAACACCTGTCATAGCTTGTATGCATGTTTTGAGAAGGTGGTGGGCCCTGGTTTCTCTTTAGCCCTCCTGAAACTGGAAATCATGTTGTTGATCTTTAGCCATCCTCCTCCTCTTCCCATATCTCTCTGTGTAACTCTTTCATTCATTCCATTACAAATCTGTCAGCCAAAGATCATCTTGTTCCCTCCCCTGCACTCTACAAATTCAGAAAAGGTCTTCATCTCCACCTTTGCCTGAGTCACACATGCTCGACCAGCTTTCTCTCCAAGTTTAAAAAAAAAAAAAGCCAATTGTGAGTTTAAAGCAGGCACAAGTATTTTCTGTCTTTTGTCCGCTGTGACTTCAGTGGCAGGTTTTCTTGGGTTTTGGAGTTTGGCCTGAAAGATGTGCTTTCAGAGCAGGACCCTGAATAACCAGACCCTGAGTGTTAAAATACCAAAAGGAGCCAAACTGTTACCTCAAAAACACAATGAAGCACCTCTTTCTCTCCACAAAGGTACTGAACATGAAGGAGAAGCTTGTGGACACACACACACACACACACACACACACACACACACACACACACACACACACACACACACACACACACACACACACACACACAGTGACACTGTGATAGGTTAATGTATGATCATAACCAGAGATGGTGGGATGCAGAGTCAGACACTAGCCTTCACAGATCCAGAGACCTCTGAGTCCTTGTTTTTCTTAGCTGACCTCTTGGTACTATTGGAAACATACTCTGGAGATATTAATTGAAGTACTGCATGCCACGTCTGGCATAATCCATTTTTTTTTTTTAACCATAACAAAGATAAGAGGAAGTTAATCAAAAACAGCCTTTCTCAGAGCACTTACACCGCTGCTCAGTGTAGAGAAACTTTCATCACGTGAGAGCTTTCTGGCTTCAACAAACAAGCAGTCGTTCTCCCATGCAATCAGAATCCAAACTGGACCGCCTCTCTCGGTCCCAAATGCGTCTGAAAACAAAGAACCATTCTGGGATGATATAACTTACCAAGTGTGAAAAGAAAATACACTGCAGGATGCAGTCATTTCCGTCCCTGACCTCCATTGTAAGAACAATACAAGCCTTTTAAACCGGGGCTATCCTAACCCTAATGCTGATTTTCACAGACGTTATCAATCAAAGTTGTCGTCTGCCATTTGCCAAAGAGCATTCCAAGAAAAAGAAAACAAGAAAAAGCTGGGGCAGAAGATGTTCAATATCAGGTACTGTGGTCAGTGTACTGCTGGCTCCAAATGCAGCTTACTATTCTACAATTCACTTATCAGACGCTTTTCTCCAAAGCGACGTACATCAGAGAGTAAGAACAACACAAGCAAGGATCTAGAAAAAAGGGAACAATGTGAGTAAGAGCAAACGATCAGCTTTGAGTCTGATTGGACACACAGGTGCTGACAGGAAGTGACCAGAGGCAAAGCACAACATTGAGGGCAGTTCTTGAGAGCTCTAATCAGTATAGAAACCATCTTATAAGTCGTTGTTATCAAACAAAAACCATCGTCATTACCATCATCATCATCAATAATATGGAGACCATCATCATTAAGTTAGTAGGTATTCATGAAAGAGCTGGGTCTTTAGCTTTTTCTTAAAGGTGCAGAGGGACTCTGCAGATCACATGGAGTTTGGAAGTTCATTCCACCACCGGGGGGCGACATTTATTACATAAAGCCAGATATTTTCTTATAGACTAGTTTCCTGCAGCTTACAGTATCAGTATTTTCTCAACATCCTGTAATGATATTTGCTCATAATGGGATTAAATGTTAATAAAATTGTCGACAGTCACTCAAACAGACCACAGAGTTTATCGTGTAAAGGCCTCTAGTTCAGACACTTACTATCAGCCAGTTAGATGTGATGCACTGACGCTCATAAAACACGCCTGGCCTCCTAGTTATCAAGAGAGGAGTTTTGCATTCACTGATTATCAGCCTACCAGCCCAAAGCCTTATATAATCTCATTTAATAAATCATATCATGTCTAGTTTACCAAAGCCATACCCATTAGCAGACTTTTGGGTAGCCTTTAAATTGCACAATATCAAAAGAGAGGAAGTGCAGTTGTACTGAATACCAGCAGGACACTGATTGGATAGGCTGATTGCCTAATCACAGCCGTGCTGATATTCAGCTCAATAGTATTAAGTGTGCGTATATTGCTTTTATCATACAGTTCTAAAGTGGCACATACTGGTAGTAGGGCTGGGTGATATATCGATATAAGATCTAGGGTAAGACAACATGGTTAATATGGATTTAGTTTATGTTGCATTAACATAACGTTACAGAGGTGCCAGGTGACCTTCTTCTCATCTCACTGATGATGACTGACTGTCTGCTCCTCCTCTCTCTCTCTTTTATTGGATTTAAAGAACATTTTTATTTTATAATATTACTTTTTAAATTCACAAACAGGTCGTTTATTTTTCCATGTGTTTTCACTGTTAATAAAAGACATTGATATATATCGAGAATCACCATTCAGCTAAACAATATGGAGATATGAGTTTTGGTCCATATCGCCCAGCCCTACTTGGTAGTCCATTTAAACAGTATTCAGAACACCTGGCTGTACTGGGGCGGAGGGATAATACACTTCCCAGTAATGTTATTCTCTACCAGCAGTGCTCGAATCTCTAAAGTCCAATTTGATTACTTGGTCAAAAGTTGGATGTGTTATAGTTCAGGCTGGGGACCAAAAATGAGACTTTAATCAAAGTAATGAATTCAGACATTTGGTACCTCTAAGTAACACCATCACAGGCTGGTTCTCTGTGTCTTTAATGGAGGCTAATAAGGCTACCTCTAGTAGCCATATGAAGCTAACACCACAGAGGTCACGTAGCACCTGGCGAAGCCGTCACGCCCTCACGTCATCACGTTCGAGGTTCACCTTTAGTCCATCGACGTAATGCGCACTTCAGTTACCAAAACCGACAGTTAACTGAATGTCCAACTTACCTTTGAAGCTGAAATGTGGAGCATTCATTCGATGTCCGGTGTCGGGGCTGTCATGTTGTGCAGAGAGGAAGTATTTTGTAACTATTCTCTGGATGACTTTGTACCCCTCCTCTTCCTCACATCTGCTCCTTAAGCTGAGGGAGTTCCTCCCATCCACGCTCCCTCAGCTGTCCTCCGCGCACCCACTCCTCACTCTTCCTACTGACTTTCATGAGTCAAAGGAATTCCCTTCTGGTTCTAATTAGCCGGTTTTTTTATATTTTTGAATATTCGGTAAAAAATAAATTAAAAAAAAACACGGAATAAGCTATAGACTACTTCCGTTTGCAGACATCTACTCTCGACCTCTTTAAAAGCCTAAACAACAGAGCTAATTAATTAAATAAATATAAAAATGTCTTAAACTACAAAAGGATACGCAGAGAAGAAAAGCAAGCAAAAGATAAAAATAAATAGGCTACAATCCAAAAAACAAACCCAGGCACAGATCAAGTTTGTGGGAAAGGCTACTTGCAGTATTTCAAACGCAGAAAGAAACGTTTTTAACAGCTTTTAATTGTATGGCAACCAGAAGGGCAGTTGGATTTTAGACAATTCTACTTATGATCATTTCATTTAAACATCAAGAAATACAGAAACAAAAATCAAAACCACAGGAACAAGATCTTTCTAGAGGAGATGTTTTAACTAGCAAGTATTTCATACCTTGTTTTTACAAAATCCAGCATGTGAGACAATAAATAAATGTGTATACGCTGTAAAGTGTGACACTGCTGCTCTGGTGTAATCTTTCTATGTGCATTAGACGGTTAAATCCTGACTGCAGGGAGCTTTGTTTTCCTAAGATTAACAATTTAGGATTTATGATCCTGGAGACGCGTCGTGTTTGGCCAGTTTTGCTCCAACAAATATGTTCACTTATCTTTTTTTTAACATCCTGACAACTCCTCCACGCTTGTAAAATGTTTGAGCAGGGGTAAAATATGCAGCCAGCCAAGGAGAGGTTGGTACTTGCATGTTGTAACAGAGAACACAGAGCGGCTCAGAGAAAGAAGAAAAAGATGCTCTCTGTCCGTCACTCCACTCCTTCTCCAGAAAACATGCCATCTGCTTCCAAATAATCTCATCTCTCCGTCTATCATTCATATCTGTTTTTCAGCAGGTTCTCTTCGGGGCAGCCTGAGAGAGGGTTGCTGTTGCTATGGTAACCACTCCAGCTCTTGGATGGAGCCCAGGGTTGTAAAAAGTGAAGAGAAAGAGCAAAGCCTGTTCTCCTTCCAAGTCCAAAATGTAATGGAAGGGGTCGGGGGAGGGGGGGGGGGGTGGGCAGTCGTCCAAGCCAACATTTGAACTCAACTACAGCGAGGTTATTTCAAAAGGGAGGACCCACAAGTCTATCCCTGTTCATTCTAGCCCGGGAGGAACTGGACCTTAACATCAGAAACACACGTTCAGTTTGAGACATGGGATGAAAAAAAAGAAGAAAAAAAAACAAAACAAGGAAGCAGCCAAGACCATAGTTGTTGTTTTATCAAGTTCATTTTGTCGCCTGGTTCTATCCCCCCTTCCAAAATACACGATTACATCACACTGAGCATGGGAAACTACTCCAAAGCAACACACAGCCGCAGAGTGTCTCGCTCATCTCTTTTTTATTGTCCACTGCAGACAAATTCATCGTTAGTTGAACATCACTCCTAAACAACACATGTTCTCTGAGAAACAAACATGTCCATGCAGCCAGCAGAGTGGAACTGAAGATCTGTTATCAAAGTAAAAAAATAAAACTGTTTTAACCAGCACGACTATTTTATTTAACAATTTTGACCAAAACCTTGTTGAGGATCAGTAAATGTTTGGTTTTTTGTGCAGTACTGCTGACATTACAGTAGTCCAATCCAATGGTTAGTGAAGTTGACATGATACTTATTTACTTGAGAAAAAGTAAATAAATTTACTCGACATAAAACACGACCTCAAAAACCAAACGTGCATTTCACGCTCCCATCAATTGTCTGTTTGTCTCGGATGAAAGCAATGTCATGTCTTGGGAATCCTTGAAGCTATTTTGGTGATCCAGCTGGAAAGAAAGAGTCAATGCATAAAAGAAACCACTTTTTTTTTTTTTATGGCAACCACAAACATGTTTTATTCACATGAATGTATCTTTCACAAACACAAAGCGGGTGGAAATATCCAACTTCAGGGCTTCCTTGGTATTCTACAAGAAACTTGAAATGTCTTCCACTGGCACCATCTCTTCTATTTCATGGTCTTCTATCTCCACAATGAAAGCCCTCCAAATATTCATTCTATGTTACAATGACATAAATCAAACAAACAAACAAACAAACAAAGCATCATGAAAACGAGCTGAGAGGAGTAAAAGACGGCCGGGATCACAGCCTGGAGAGATAGAATGGGGACTTACAGAGAACCAGATTAAGAGCAACCAAGGCTAGCTGTCTTCAGCGAAATCTATTTTCCACTGCCGTCCATTGTGACAAGAATGACAGGAAAAGAGGGAGCAAAGTACTGGTTGTTTGAGGTGAGGATTAAGGGGTTTTACAGACCCTCATGGGGGTTTTTAGAGAGTTAGCCAAGCAGCTTGACTCCAAAGAACTCTACTGTTTTCCAGGCTGTTGTAAACAAGCGTCTCTGCTGATGAAGTGGCAGGGTGATGGTCTGCATAAGCATCATCCTCCCTCGATAGACTATAATCCCACTGAGTATTTTGCGATGAGCCAGGTCCTTCTGGTGATGAAAACAACAGCAAGACCACATCTGATTTTTGGCCCATCAGGGTCTTTTCAAACTCAGTGTGAACACTTCCACATGGTGACATCTGGTTGGCAACAAATTGAGTGAGAAGTTTTGAAGAGGAAAATAAAAAAACAAACAAAAAAAAGCTTCTTCCCTGTGTCTCATCAGTTTTTTTAAAGTCGTTCAGACTTGATTGCTTTTTCAGACCGTAAGCAGTTGTTGACTTCTTTATGTTCAATCGAGACTGGTTAGGTGATGCTGTGATACTTTGTTGAGCCATACAGGGTCCTCATGTGGCCACAGATGTGACAATCTGGACCACCTCGCCATTCTCTCCCTGTATGGCACCCTGGATGGCCTCTTTCACCTCCATGTCTGCTTGCAGGGCCGGGGCCAACTCAGCCGCCTGGAACACAAGAAACATAAGGAAAAGTTCACTCTTAAGTAGCAACAGGAAAATGTTTTGCATAGAGCAAAGAAGTGACAGGAGAGATCAGAGCAGAAATATATCAGGAGAAAAAGAGGCCGAGTGACAGGTGAAGAGAGACGTGATGAGTGATGAGCTTTTTGTGTTTTGATGCCCTCTGACTGTCTCAATGGTCCGCTTCAGACAGGAAGGTTTTGTGCGGCTTACAAAAAATCCTTAACAAATCATGAGAGAGGTTCATGACTCAGTCCTGGCTGATGACCATGAAGAGTGACTCACTCCTTCCTCAAAAGAATGCCAAAGGTTCCCTCAAACACACCTGCAGCATTTAATTCTCCCAGCCCAGCATGCTGTCACTAGACAACAGTGTAGAGTGGAGCACAGCTGGAGCACAAACACAACACAGAAAACATGCAATGTAACCACTGGTGGTCAAAAAAGTGCCAAGTCAAAGTCATGTACATAAATGTGTTTCACAGAGATAATGAAATGCTGGACATGTTGAACTGTGAGATCTCCACTTGTAAATACTGATGGAGAATCAGTTCTTTGGTTTGAACAGCATTCTTTTGTGCAAAGTCTCCTTAAGCTGGACTGTTAGAACAGATTTTAGACCAGAGCTGGAGATGAATCATGCTGCATGAAAATTCAGCCTCAGTTTTTTTTGCAAACATGCAAAAATTCCCTCTGAAATATAAAAATATCACTCAATGGAATACTGGACACATAGATTTGTAGGTTTATATTCTGTTAAAGGTTAAAGAGAGTCTATTTGAGCATACTGTACTCGCTGTTAGCAACTAGACTAGGCTAATCAGTCACTCCATGCTAAGTGCTAAGGCTAGCTCATTAAGTCAGTAGAACGCCAAATGGAGCAGCAAGAAATTCAGCCAGTCTCACAGATGGCTGGAGAAGATCCTGAAAAATAGACTTTGAATCCAGAATCGTTTTGAATCTAATATAGATTCTGAATCGAATTGTGACCCCCAAGAATCAAAATCGAATCAAATGGTGAGACACAAAAAGATTCCCAGCCCTGTTAGCAACAATCTGTTTTGTTGGAAGATTATTTTGGGACTGTAGTCAAACAGAAACAGTCTCTTAACGACTCCTGATCAACAGCGTATTGTTAATCAACAGATATTCTGTCCATGTGCCCTTATTGAACCCAGAGCTGATGACTAACTCTGGGCCAACTTTGTAGAGCTGTGTTCAAATCTGTGTACAATCAAACAACGGGAAAAATATCCTCTTCAAACAAATCAGTTAAGTAAACAATCAGTTTGACTGTGCCAAGCAACGTGGAGCACAGACCTTGGAACTACTCTGCACGGTGCGACAATCCTTTTCTTTTTTCTGTGCGAGTGCTCTTCAGACACAGTGTTTTGGAATGAATCAGTTTGTTCTTGATCCAAAAAAAAAAACTTAATACAAGATGCTTTAATCACCTCTGTACGCACAGGAGGAAGAAAACAATTACCTGGCAACAGAGAGACAACAAACCAACAACAAGACAAGGTCTAACTGAGAGGTTAGGTTGAAGTCTTCACTGAAAAATCCAAAACATGTATGCATTGGTTATCCACATTTGCTCTGGGCTAGTTGTAATGGGAGGAAAATGATCAATCACACAGATTAAGTCTAGAGGGAGATCTGGAGCAGGGCACCGCTGGTATTTCATACAGACACTTTCCATTTGAAGTTCTCTTTTGTTTGTACAATAACAACACAACACAGACTTGACTCACATCGGGCCGAAAGCGTAGAAAATGTTCAAACCCAAGGGAAAGATGTTAAAGGGATTAAAAAAAGCAACGGTAACATGCTGTTTTATTATATTATTTACAGGGCTAACCTGACCACTTCAAACACAGCTGTGCCCTGTGTCTGTGCACCATCCTGACTCCACATGTCGCTGTGTTCTCTCAAGCAACATGGTGACCTCTCTTTTCATTTTAACACTACATCTACTCCACTTTTTCACGTGAAATATCAGTGGGCCCAAACAGCAGCCATAATGATGAAAAAAAGAGAGTAACGCAAAGCTGACAAATTATAGTTATGTAGTTTAGCTTAAATGCAGAAATAAGACTCACAAAAAGAGAGAAAAAATCACAAGGAAGAAACGTGTAGAACTCCTGAAATTGTGTCTATGTATTACATGACATAACAATTAGGTCTGTTTAGAGGATGTGGATGAAGCTAAATGATTCATCTGATCTTGAGGGTACAAACATGTTGGAGTGATTTACATTCGTTCTTTGGTCTGTTTTATCTGAGACGATAGCTGCATATTGATAACTTGTAATGCAACCCAATAACAAACAATTGTGAACATGTGGACAAGATCCTGGGAGGTGTGTTTTTCTTTCTGTGTGTGTGTGTGTGTGTGTGTGTGTGTGTGTGTGTGTGTGTGTGTGTGTGTGTGTGTGTGTGTGTGTGTGTGTGTGTGTGTTGTTTTACCTGTACGGCGGCAGTGTGATCTGCAACAGGGGCCAGTTGGACGTACTGCACTTGGATGTCGGGGGGCAGGGGGGAACCTTCAACTGCTGTAGCCCCGCCATCAGCTGACGCCACTGCTATGAGCTGAGCCCCACGAAGCACCTAGGACAGACGAGGAGGGAGAGGAGAGAGAGAGACCATCCTTAACATTAAACATCAGTGACTTCATCTCCTCTTATTACCAAAAGTGTGAACCCCCCCCTTCATCAGCTGACTGGCTCTTCATTGATGTAAAGCACACACCGCTGGAAACAAGAACCAAATCAAAGCAAACAGCGGAAAGCCTCATGTCCTATCTGATGTGTTTATGTTCCTTTATTGATTACAGCCATCAGTGTGTACATGTGCAGTGTCGAACAAGAAACTCTGCAGCAAAGAACAAGTCACACGGGGTATCTGAGTGAAGTACATAAACATTTCAGTCCTGCTGTTTTCACTCCTTCTAATCCAGCGTTTTGTTTTTACATCGAGACTTTATGGTGCATTCAACTCAATTATAATCTTTACAAGTTTCTTTTCCTGGGCTTCATAACAAGATCTGCTCGTTTTATTTCATTTTAAGTCATATTTTGACAAAGATATATAAAAAAAAAAGCTTTGGCAGAGAAACGAGTGAATGCAAGGGGGATCCTAATCTCGCCACAGCGTTGAAAGTCAGCCAGGCGACATCAGTGCTCTGCGGTTGTGACACACTAATTACAGAGCGGAGTGGGGCAGCTGCCTTGTTGTTGGGTATTCCTATAGTTTGTTGAGGCTATTCCTATAGATAGACTGCAACCGCAAAGGAGAGCGTGTGTGTGTTTTGATGAGTGGCTCACACACACACACATGCTCTGGGATTAGCAAAGCACTGTCGTTAATTTGAAATGTGACAACAGATTTACAAATTAACATACAATCATGCTGTCACCACGGACACACACACAGAGACGAATGGAGGGATACGTTCACTTAGGGGTTTTTGTGTGCTCATGTTTGTTTTAATGAGAGAAGAAGTCAGAGACAACACTACTATCCTCCAGTGTGTTCCAACAATAACTGTCTTAAAGGGGGAGGGGGTGCATTCCGACATGAACTGACAGTATGATCTCATTTTGATTTTTCCCTGTTTCAAGGCCTTGAACTGAAAACAGACCTCTTCCAGTGTCTTCTGTCTGGCAGCTTTCATATGTATGTTTTCTTTGTGTTCTTTCGTTGCGATGTCATGTGAGGTCTTGGTCTCCGGTTCAGACTGCTTCCAGCTGCATTCAGTGCTGGGACTGGCACAGGCATGCTCCACACAGACATTCAAAATGTTAAAGGAGAATATGCAAGCCTGCAGAAAAAAACCCAAACCCTCACACACAAACCACAATTACAGACGATGCTTGCCCCCTAACCCTTTCAATCCCAGAGTCCCACACTGCCTCCCAGCCCCCGGTCCAACCTTTGCTTTGAAGTTTTGAGTTAGTGACAGGCATCAAAGGTTCAGTTAACCCCCCACCCCCACCACCTAAAACCAACCAGCTTGCCTCGTCACGTAAGACACTTTGCCAGTTTTACCACAAAATCTGCCGCCTCATCACCATAATGCGCCAGGCACCGGCCGACCCGATGGAAGCTATTAGTTTTAAAAAGTCTGTCTGACTCACCCGATCAGGCAACCAGGACACTTCGAGAACAGACATGGATCGAGGCTAAGTGAGCGAGACTCTTTTTTGACTTCAGTCAAATGAATCAGTGTTTGATCTACAATAAAACATTCCTCATCAATTAGAGCACTGGCCCGGAGGACACGTGTTAGCAGTGATCAGACTGTTAGAGAAATAGTTTAACAAGTTAGAAAATACGCTGATCGGTCGGAAAGGGAAATCAAAACCATCCGCCGAGCGATCGGCTGAACTGTTAGATTGGCTCAACATTAGCTTAGCAGATGGAATCACCTAGCTTGGCTCTGTCTCCGAACTTCTAAGAATCTCGTGGTATCATTGAATACCTTCATCATTGAATATCAATACACATCCTGGAAGGAGGCGCCCTCCTGCACTCGCTCAATCCATGTCATCGATGTTCACTCGGTTAGTTTAATAAGAACATATCAACTTGCCAAAAAACAAAAAAAGCCAGCCAGCTGTTAAAGTGTGTCTTTATGGTCGACCCCTATAGAAGTCAAACCGTATCCTCACACTTCATCAACTTGTTTCTTTTTGGGAATCAAATGTAGTGCCTGCCAAGTGCTCATCTGTTAGCATGTGTGTAAATTCAAACATGATTATGTGTCTGTATTGTCAGACTTGTGTATCTAAGTGTATAATTACCAGAGATCAAGAGATGCTACGGTTGATACCCGATATCGTAAACCCTTGTCTTATTCAATTAGATTCTCAACCTCCATTTGAGAGCAGTTTGCATTCTCAGCTGTGAGGAGTCGTACACAGAGGCTCGTAAAAGCATTTACAGAGTTGGAACGGTGTGTGAGATCTCTGCAGCGATTACACAGGAACTTCTCGGGTCCACATCCTGTCCCACGACTCGGTTCGTCAGACCATCTCGTCTCCACTGTTTGGGTGTGCTCATGTAGCGCTAGGCTTTCAGGAATAAACTCTTGTCGAATTAATCATCAGCGAAATCCATGCCCAAGACATGAACATCCAATGCACTAAAAAATGTCCAAAGTTTTCCCCCCCCCCCATCAGCGTAATTTATTGGTTTGCAGTTTATGTTTACTCAAAAGGTTCAGAGTACAAATAAAAACCCCATTGAGCAACATTAAGTGTTTCTGTAAGCACTGATGATAATTACCTCTCATTCAGCTAATAGGATGTAATCATCATCAAGCTGGCTGGCAATGATGCACACAAAAAATAATTACAAAATTGCATCATGGAAAGGGTTTAAGAGGAAGAGGATTGTAGGGTCGAATAAACAACAAATCAATATTGTAAGACATGACATACTGCTACTCTGCTGAACAAGAGAAGAATTGTTTGCAGAGGCTTTCTTGGAGCAGATGACTCCCATGACACTCAGAAACTTCACAGCTTTGCTTTAATGCATCAGTTTTCATGCGAGAGCGGGGAGGACTCACTTAAAATGTACCCCACTATATTATCTTTGACATAGTGAGCTCAATATGTCACACACAGGGGCCATCATCTGATCTTAAGGGTATTAACTACTGCTGACCTCAAAGTTTGATGAATAGTAACCCTTAAATAATCAGCACTGACTGGCTGCCCAGCACCATGCTGGAGGTCCAGAGAGCAGAGCAGACAAGCAGGATTTAAGTGATGGGAAGATCCCTGAACAATCAAGAGCATCTTAAATTCTCCGCAGGCTTTGCTTGCTGCCATGGCTTCAGGAAAAAAAAGGGGAAGAAAAAAGATAAATCTTTGGCTGATGCTGTAATGCTTTCAGTAATGGATCCAGTACATGGAGAGGAAAGGCAGAAAAATGAACAACAGCAGCAGCTTGATGCAGAAAACATTCATGACTGCAAGTCTGAAAGACAATAACAAACTGCATAAACACTTAGCTACAAAACCCTGCTCTGTGCTTCTCTGACCATTACAAAATGTAGGTTTTCTCCTTTCATTTCACATGAAAGTATTTAAGAACGACTAAAAGATTACTTAACAGTAAATTCTCATCTTCATTCGTTGTGTTTGCAAAGTTTTGTTTCTCCTGAAAATCTGCCTCCACAAGGCACATATTTTGCGCAGGCTGGTATTGATTTCCAGGCTCACAGGAGGTCTCAGTAAAACTCAGCTGTTCATCGGACGATGCTATGAGTCACTCGCTTCATGTGCATGTGTGTGTTGGTGTCGGAGGATTTTTTTTTTTCTGCTACACCCTTACAGCAAATAAAGTAAATTCGAATCACCCACAGCAACATGATATCCTCTTTTTTTTTGTGCTTTCCGAAAAGGCAAATGTGGTTCCTATCACTCTCAAAGAATGCCTCCTCTTCCTCTTTTGTTTTCAGATGTGACAAAAAAAAAACAGGGAACGCAGGGAAATGTTAAAAGAAACATTTGGGCTTTGGAGTGGCTGGAACTTCCTCCCGGGTTCACAGCCGCCAACAACATCTGCATCTGCCAACACTGGACAGATGTCCAGGCAGAAACAATATCTCCGGGTGGGTAGGTGGTGTGGAGGAAAGTGGAATGGAAGGGGATAAATCCTGGCTGCGACTTGGCTGTAAATGTGCCCAAAGACACTGGGATGCTCTAACTGTTGTTTTTTAATGTAGACGGGTTAAAACCGAAAAAGCAAGACACTGGCCTTCACACTTTTCACTGCAGCCATCAATTCTTGGCTACACAGGCTTTTCTTTTATTAGAAGACTGTTCAGATTTATATGGAAGCCCTACATTGACATGCATCCACACACTGGATTTACTTACAAAGATCTCCACTTGTCATATGCCCAGAATAGCAAAAGCACAAAACAAACATAGAAATATGGTCTGGCCTACCACAGTTATGTTATTTGTTTTGTTTTGTTCCCAAAACCGCCAGAAAATGATCCAGTTATCACGAGAAAATAAGCTTTGTTATCTCGACGTAAGAAAAATAAGTTAAGATCCATGAAAATCAACAGACATTAACAAGCCATCACTGGGAAACCAGCATTGTTAACCCAAGTTAACGGGATAAATATGTCCACGTAGCCCTTCTGTAGATTTCAGCTTGGCCCAAGCTTATATATGATTGAACTATAAAAGTGGAGAAGTGACAAAAATGTCAGAAGCTGAGGTAAGACCTTAAAAAAAAAAAAAAAAAATTCTATGATTTGTGATTTCTCTTATTTGTAAGTTACTGTTCAGTGTTTCCACAAGTGAGAATCTCCTTACACACAACCTTTAAATTATTGTCCTGCTTGACCCCTGACCTTGTAGCCTGGCCCACTGCTTCCCATCTCCACCCACACACCCGGGTCCTTTCCAAATATCCACAGTTCAGTAGGCAGTACTTTTCAGTAAGGAGTTTCAGTATACTGAACCCTCGTGGTCATTTTTTGGGTCCACCTCAGTAGACTGAACATTTCAGTACGGATACTAACTTCCTGGTTTCATGCAGTATGGATCGGATGCGTGCTTTCAGGAAATTAATTGTATTTTACCCACAATGCTGTGCGAAATAAAACGTGAATCGTCACGTGTGCCTCCAAATCAAAACAAAACAAACGAGCGTGGATTAATTGAATACATTTTTAATCTAGAGTTAAAGTCCCGACTGAAATCACTACTTTAAATTAACAACAGAAAATAAAACAAATATCTGCATTATTATAAAACCTTTCCCCCTCTATTTAAATAATGAGTTCACTATTTAAATAATGATTTCACTATTTAAAAGTGTCTTTATTGGTTTATTTTATATTCTGTATATTACTGTCTTTCATTTGTTCTTTATGTACTGTATGTTATTTAGTTATTTAATCTTTTACTTGATTTACATTGTGATATTGTTTTTTGTTTACCTGACTGTATATAAGCATTACTCTTCTTGAATAAAGATAAAAATAAAATAAAAAATAAAAAAACGGGTGAATGCGGCCGGTTCGGGAAACGTAAATGACATCACTTCCTTACTGAATGAATCAGACGAAGTAGGAACAAATATCTGAATAGTAGATAGTAAACAGTATACAGCAGATAGTAGGTACTGTTTACTGACAGATTGAGTAGGTACTTGGCAATTCGGATGCTCACCCTGACACTGTTTCTAAACCAGAGCTCAACACCTGTATCCAATCAAACCCTCCCTTGCATCCTTTGCTCTGAAAACTCCCACCAGCAGACTGGGAGTCGATTCAGACGAGGCTCGGAGAAGTTTTAATGACTAAAAAACAGCTTGACTTGAATCCTGATCCAGAACCAGCAAATCAAAGGGGAACTGATGACAAAAATAACAGCTGTAATTAAAAGTCAGGGCCCCTTAAAAAAATGAAATGGAAGAAAACTCAACTGAAAGTTCTCTCTGATCCCTCAAGAACAAATCCAAACTTGGCCTCCTTAATTGTCGAAGGTGTATTTATGGTGTCTGTAAATTTAATGGTTTAAGATGATGACTTTATTATGTTTTTAATTATCCAATTTAGTCAAGGGAGTCTGAGGAGATGATACACACAGGTTGTAAAACACAATAATAATAATAAAATACCACAATGCATGAAACACAACCCCAATGTGTCATTACTTTATATTATTTATTTAGAATAGACATATGCACTATCATAAATGCAAATCCCTTCCTAAATCAAATCTTTTTTTTTCCCCAAAAAACTCAGCTGACTCATCTTTTTCTGTGTTTAGTTCTGCATTTTAAATATTCAAAACAAAAGAAAATGCTTCAGCGAGTGGCTCTAAAGACCTGGGGCCGTATTCACGAAGCCTCCTAAGTATTAAGAGTTGCTCCTAGTGACAAAATTCTGAGAAAATTCTTGGAATCAGGACATTTCTTAAGGATTTCCCCTTAAAGTTGAGACTAGATCCTTGTAAAGATGAAAGTTATTCACAAAGCATCTTAGCCCTTAAAAGAGCTCCTCAGGTGTCAAACTGTGAGGAGGAGTGAGGAGGACTTTTAACAGGATGAAGAGTTTCTCAAGCTGAGGAGGAAATGGAGAAATGTTCTGCATGTTCTACATGAAGAATATTATTGAATCATAGCATAGGCTTGAAAGGTCTGCACAAAATGATTTAACATGTAAGACATGCATCTTGAGTTTCTCTACATGTGCTCACCTCCACAGGTTCATCCTATGTCTTACAAATGATCACACAAACGCTAATGTCATAGTGTTTATAATTACATAATGTCTGACTAGATTCTATGATTTACCTTTTATTCTCCATTTTGTTGGATCAACCAATCACAGCTTCTGAAAAAATGTGTCATACCTAGCAACGGGGTCAACCACGCCCTCTCAATCAGATAAAAGTTTCTGTCTCTTCCTTGTTCAGAGTTGCTCTGAGATCTAAATCCCTCCTAGGCGAGCTCTCTGAGAGGATTCTCAGAATGTTTGTGAATACGGGTCCTGACATTTCCAAATGACCTAACACTGACCTCGAAAGGGAGCAGCCAAACTTCAACAAATCTACCTGGAAGAGGACTCAGTGGGCCCTCAACATGAATGCAAACAAACACCTCTGACAACTGTAGGCAAGAAGCCAACTGTTTTACTTGAAGCCTTAAGTCACCTGTCAGTTCATATCAAAGTGTGGAACACTTGAGTCTTAAACTCACTGAGGCATCACATCTATCAGAACCATTTCTCCATTTATGTCCAGTAAAAATGTAGTCTCAAACATTGCACGTTAGCATCATTTTTTATTTTATGCTATATGCTATTTGGCCATCTTTCAAACAAAACAACAGCCTTCACCATTCCCCTACTGCAGGCATATAAATGAGACAGAAACAGCCAACAGATGAGCCATCAGGTCTGTTAATCACATAATGCTTACTCAGACTATGACTACACGGTTAGTCAGATACCTTGATTCATTTGTTTACGTGACAGAAAATATGACTTTGGCCTGGTCAAAATCACCCCAGAGTCCATGTAAACAAACGTGTGCCATGAGAAACTGCTGTCACTGTCAGAGGGAAATGTTGAAACCAAGGGATGATGAAAAGACGTCGGCGTGGGAATGGTGAGAAGAGCTCCACCGAGCCTGTGCTGATGCTGAGTCATACTGTGATGCATCTGACACATCTGGTCCCTCTTACTCTGCCCACAAAGACAAAAGACAACACTGCTGGGGGTACCCTCCTGTGCACTGCTCCAAAATGCTAAGTAACAAACACATACACACACATATCTAAGGATTCCCCAATCTGCGACCCTTTATCTCCAGGCCAAAATGCCACAAGGACACACAGCATACCACTTCTCCTTTGAAACACAATCCACCACTAGACCTATAAATCCTACACTGCTTACATACATCCCACTTACGCTAAACATCGGTCGTAAAACATCTTGTTTGTATCTTTTCATCTCCTTTTACCCTCCCTTCATGCTGTGAATCACAGGAATCCCAAAACCCCGTACACACAAGAACATTCCTGAGCAGAGAGAAAAAAAAGAGGGGACAACGGAGGAGCTCGGGACACGAGCCAGCTGTTTGATTCCAGCATAAATCACACCCTGATTCTGTGAGATCGACCCTACAGATTGTTGAGGCATCTGCTTTGTATGAAGGAACGACAAGTCACGTGATACTGGAGCAGCGTACATTCACTGAAGGGTCTGTCGTCCCTGGTCGATACACACAACTTTTACATCAGCGCTTGAAGTGCAACATGAGTTCAGAGAGGGAGGAGGAGGAGGGGGAGGAGCTGAGGGCAAAAAAAAACATTAATTCATCTGTTTCCTCTTCATCTCTTCTTTATGACCTCACTTCATTCCCTTATGTTTCCCTCATTTGCCCCCCCAAATATTTCACAAAATGTACAGCCCATACTTTGCCTGGTTGTGTTTTAACAGGGCCTAGGAGCAGTTTTTTTCTTGAGGACCAGTGTAAAGCTTGTCTCTGTTCTGTGACCCATTTCCCATAATGACCGTGAATAATGCCACTTGGGACAGTCAAACAGATGCACTGCAACATGTGCTGACAGAAAGTAATGGCAGAAGTTCAGCCAGGGTGAGGAAAGGAGATGGGGGGACTGGGTTCAGACTCTTGACAATCGCAGATTAAGACCCCCGGTGGGCGTCAATCAGGTCTGTGAGGAGGACATGACGCAGGGAGATGACAGGATCAGATCATTTGAAAAAGTAAATGGCTGTCTCTTGAGATGCGTCGATTTCTCACCCTGGTTTTACAGCTTACATAAGACAATGATCTGAATGCTATGAGCTCACCGAACAGTGCATTTCCTTCCTTTTTATATGCACATCACATTTTTTTGGTTTTGCACAAATATGCACTTTAACATATATATCTTTGATTACACAGCTCTGGATAACCCTCTATATTGTTATTACACATTTACCACTGTCATCACTGTTTCTACAAACTTACATCTCTCACCTCCAGAAAGTATTTTTACATTCAGTTGACAAGCCTGAATAAATGTTGTATTTCATTTTATTTTTTAAACCAGTAGGAATGTTAAGTTAAAGCCTTGATGTATAAATCTCTTCTTATTCTTAAGTGCTTATTTATATATCTATTCTTATATTGTTTTATTTGCTCTGATAACCTGCTGCTGTAATATCACAATTTACCAGTTTGGGATCAATAAAGTCATTCTATTCTATTCTATTCTATAAAAGAGTGACACTTAAAAAAGCATGGTCAAAGCCATCTGAGCTAACGGAGGCCACTACTCCTTTTATTTTTTTCCCTATGGCACCTAGTTGAGCATGTTTGTTTAAAAGAGTGTTTTCTTTTGTTCACTTCACGGCTCAACTGGTCTCAGTTTTCAATCATAAATGGAACAAAACATCTTTTCCAGACAGTCTCCTGTTTTTGGCTTTCCTCTCTCTATCCTTTTTTCCTCTCCTCCTCATCAGCCGCTCCTTTCATCTTCCAGTTCTCCATTTGGTCTGCATCAGTGCTGGGTAAGATCACAGCTCAGAAAGAGGAGGGGCACAAGATAGCAGGCTATGACAGACAGGGAGTGCAGTAAAAGTAAAAGTTATTTTATAGTTTCAAGGGTCCGCCTTCTCCTCAGTCCTAAGAGGGATTTTATTGGCCCACAGAGAATATTGGATTCATTTTTGTTCAGACTTTCGGCTGGCACAGTTAAGCTTAGATCAGGGCTAAACTGGCATGGACTGATTCGGAAGCAGATGCAAAAAAATATCTGAAGCTAAATAAACATATTCAAATAGTGCAAGACAAGCTGGACAAACAGATGAATAGTGAAATCTGTGAGGCACGTTGTGATGCAGTCAGGTGACAATAACGAGCATAATGACTTAACACAGGGTGGAAAGAAGGATGAGTCTACAGCCTGCTCATCACTTTACCACAGCAAGTCTTCTCACTTCAAAGACAACTCCATTTATTTTGTCAGTAAAGTTGGAGCAGGTGGTTGCCCCCTTTTCATTTCACAAGACCCTCAAATTCTCTCTCATATGTCTTATTCAAATAATCCCAATATGGAGCTACTTCTGTTGTGCAGCAGAAAGGGAAACATGCTAACAGCTAGTTAACTTGCTGACAGACATTACTGACTCTACCTTGAGACATTTTTTTTAAATAACAAATGTATTGATTTGCAGATTTAATAACCAGACATGGATGGATATATCTTTTAGCAGTGGTGACCACACAGCACTGATTGCTCCCATCATTATCAGGTCTTAATGCTAAATGTTTTAAATCTTTAGCCAGGAATAGAATTCATGAGGAAAATGCTAACAACAAAAAAGAGCATAGCAAAAGTAGTAAGTATAAAAAACACTGAGCAAGACACCTCATAAAACAGTTCACACAACTCCAATCCCCACCCAAAACTAAGATCCCAAAAGAACGATGGGAGCCAGGCCACTTCAGAATCTCCACTTTGATCATGAATCTCAACGGGAAAAGCGAATGTGCAGACAGCCACAGAATGGTGTGCAGTTGTTAAGAGTCTCTGATGGAGGCTAATGCAGCCAATATTCCACCTGGGGGTGTACACTTCTGACAGCCCGTGTGACCTGAAGTGATTGGATGAGGCAGGTGGCCTTTAAAAGACAGGTGTAAGCAGCTACAGCTACACAGCACAGGGAAGATTAAAACGAAAAAACAACAAGGAGAGTGAGACTGAGAGGACGGGAAAACAGCCCGGGGGATAGAACAAAAATGATGAATTGCGTATGCTAGGTTACACTAACACAACCTCAGCAATACTCTGCCAGATTACAAAAACATCATACGTAGCCTATTTAATCTAAGCCTCTCTGTAAACACACAAATTACACATTTTTAAGAAAAGTCAGAAATAAGTCTGACCTGTGTTATATTTGTCCAAGGCTCTTAAAATCTAGTCCAAGATACATTACACTCATCATGATAAAGACATAATATTTCATTTGTCTGCAAGCATATCTGGTAATAGTGATTTATCTAAGAATAAGTGCTATCACTTATATGTTTCCCTTCAAGTCTCCTTGTGTTCTATCTGGGATTCATCAGATTTAGGAGCTGACCCAGCTCTGCTCCCAGAGGCTATGAGAACAGACAAGTGAGGAGAACCTACCACTGTCATGTGTAGTACAACTGCATGTGTGTGAAAAGCTTGACCTGCAACATGACGGTTAAAGAATAAGTCACAGTATGTTTGATTTGGCAGAGCACTTATATCATTTTACTGAACCAAACAAAGCATGAGCTAAAAAGAAAGGAAAAATAAAAAAGATTTTTATTGGACTAGGCTCCCAGACACTGCCATGGGAATAGAGGCCTTTGTGAAGTTCTTTGTTCTTAAGTCCTGCAGTGCTTTGGTGACGTTCTTCAAAGAACCAGTGCCTATACATCCCGTGATGTATTCTCAATTACAGCTTTTTTTTAAGCATGTTGTGTACCGCATAACTTGTACCCTACAGACATAACAAATCTGAGGGAAAATCTCTACCAACTGCTTTGAATAAAAGTTGCAAAATGTGCGTTGTGGTGCAAAATCTAAACCAAAAGCTGCCCGACACTTCTTCCAAGATCCCAGTGAGAGACAGAGAGGAATGCTGCAGTCAGGCTCAGCATGCAGGTCACCCGAGGACACAAGCATGAGTGTGTGTTTATGAGTGTGTGAGAGAGAAGGAGCATGAGGATGTGTGGTGACTACCTCAATCAATTGGAAACACACACAGAGCCCAACAACCCATAAAACAATACAAACAACAACAAAAAAGCTCATATAAAGCAGATGCATTCACACATTATAAATGTGCAAGTACATAGATAGCCAATGGCGCCGTGAACGTATGAGGGAATCGGATGACTGAGGTCTTAATCAGACCATTAAATGGAGAACTTAGCAGCCGAAAGTACATTGTTCCAGGCTGTGGGTGGCTTGTAACTCATCCATCTGCCCATATTCTAACATATGTGTAACATATGAAGGCTGAGTTTTAAAGCGTAGCGTTAAAGGTCCCTAGAAAGCAAAAGTATTGTAATCACATTACTACTTACTGCACTGGAACAAAAACAGGCGCTACCATACTGAGTGAACAAATAGGTAGTTACTTCCATCACATTCTCAATCCTCTAAAGTCTTTTCATTGGCATAACGTCGATGGAAAAAACGACTTTGCCGTATTCAGACTTCAGTTCATGCCAGAAACGTATGAGTTATGAGTAGAGTGAACATGACTGAGCCAACTGAGAGGCAAATACAACTCAGAAAGTTTAAATTTATAGCCATAGACGACATTTTTGAATATTTTTACTACGACCCTTGGAAGTAAGATGCAATGTCTTTGAGAAACTTTACTGGGGCTTTAAAAACAAGAGGCTGTGTTGGATGGGTACGATGTCTACGGTACAGCTGACGAGATGATGAATTATGATCCGACAAGAATGGTTCGAATAGTGGTTCCAAACATTTGGTTGTTTATCAGTAGGCCAAAACATGGCACAATTTACGGCACTGTGAGAATGGCAAATCATGTATATGTCTCATGGTGGTAATTAATCCTCCTTCATTTACTTCCCAAGTGCCTGGTAAACAGAAGCATGGCACAACTTATCAAATAATCTTCCAGAAATGTGCTCTTAGAGAACGCCATTTCTCGAGTGCTGATGATGATGGTGCATTGTTTTGCAACAGATGTTGAGAAAAGTACAACTTTCTTACAAGTTTCTGTGCTGGATAACTCTTTTTTTGGCAACCCAACTGCACTCACACATTGGCCACTTGGTACATAGAACAAGCTAAACAAAAGAGGAGGTCATTTTCTGCCAGTGCTTATGTCTGATTGTTGTATGTTTACTTGCTTTTGTTTACATTGGTGGTTATCATATTTGGTGACTAAGAGACAAGAACCAGCATGAATTGAAGCAGACTTCAGAAGTAAGGTCATGAGTATCATTCCTAATGAAGCCATTCTGTTTTTTGTTAAGACAGGTGTTTTATGAAACAGCCAATAAGAGAGATTTTCACAAAACAGTGTAGCTCTCGAGACAGGCAGCGTGAGACAGTACTTCCTTCCCTAAAGCCTTGCTGCTAGCTGAACACGATGAACTCATGAATGTGTAATTATTATGTGTTGGTCTTCAGGCGTCCATATGTGGCCTTCAATGGTCATACACATGCTGGCTCTCCTTTGATCCAGACTCACTTGGATCTCAGAGAAAAGAAAGGAGAAACAGGAAGGGCCCTCCATCCAAAACATCCCAGACAGAGATGGAGGAAGGAGAGGGATAAACAAAGACATGGACACTGGGCGGAAACACAGGAAAGTATCCATTTATGTGCGTTTACAGCAGTGTGGGTGTATGTTTCTAATTAGTTTAGATTTTTTTGCAGGCAATAGAATGTTAGATTATAACATTTTGAAATTGCAAACATTTGTATGTTTGTTTTGGTTTGTGTCAGACTTATCATGACCTCATCATCTTGATGTTACTCTTTTGTCTTGTAATTCTTTTTTTATTTGGTCCTTTAAATGTTTGTTTTGTTTCTGCAACATTTTTACTTTCCTACGCATGTCTGTGGCCTCAGTACTAATTTCCTGCTTATATTTTGATAATTTCTTAATTTGAATAATGCTTGTGTTGAACTGCATCTTCCAAATTAAGAAAATATTTGCCAGAAGCACTGTTATTAGACATGTCAATACCACACAATGATACCGCAATATAGGAAAGGAATGATGTTTTTCGCAAGTCACAAAATAAACATTGTCGTATCTCACAAGTCTTGTGACTGCATCCAAGATGACTCACATCATCCATTGTGGTAATGTGCTACTTTGTCCATACATTTCAATTGACACACACTGAGAACCAACCGCAAAAAAAAAAACAATCTTGCAGATTTTTCTTTCTGAGTTGGTCCTTTCTCACTGTTCCACTAATAAATGGTTGGAGGAACGCAGTAGAGCAGCAGCAAAGCTAGTATAGAAGAAGAAGACTGCTAGCTATTAAATATATTTGTGAACAATGCTGGATCATTTTAAATACTTGAAAATTGGTTTTGTTTATGCCTTAGGAGAAAGCCTTTACATTGGAAAATAATTCAACACATATGTTGCAGCTCAAAAGGTTGAGAAACACTGAATGTACTGTAAACATAACTTCTGTTTGTTTACAGGAAGATGCAGCTGGACATTTTCAAATGCCTTATTATACCAAAAATATATACAGTAAGTTATATTTTCTGCCTCACTAGACAGTGATCTTGTATTTCTTATGGCTCTTTCCCACAACCTGCCTGAGCAGCGCTTTTTGTTGGCCTTGTACTGCCATGGTGTTTGTAAGGCTGTGTGTCAGGATGAGCACTGCTGTTTAGCCTTGTCTTTACATATTAAGAGTTTGCCCCATAAATAATCTGAAACTGTAGTAAAGGTTGAAATATTCACATGTGAGCAGTGTCTAAGTGGTGAGAGGTGAATGTAGCGTTAATAAAAGGAAGCATTTATCAATCTTAATATTTTTCACGTAATATTCCCAACATCAGGACAGCTACACTCACAGTGACACAATCATGGAAGGTAAGAACGTGACCTCCCCTTACAAAGATGACACCAGGTGTTTTTAGAGATATAGTACAATCACTGTCCATACAGCAAAAACTCCTGAGTGTTGTATCCATGAGACATTAGACACATAGTGAACGTTGTGCTTTTTTTTCTTACATAAAACTACTCTAATTCAGACCCTTTAAGAATTGATGCGAATGTATGGTTGATTGATTGATTTCTTATTGTATTCTAACTCATATTTAATTTACTCAGAATGTGTTCTTACCTGTCCATCCTGTCCAACATGTACCTGGTGGATCTGAAGGTTTCCCTGAAATAGAGAAGTGAGATGTCATGTCAAAGTCCTGATGCCAAATCATCCAATAGCAGCTCTTTAACAACTTTAACCACAAAACGTAAAGATACCATACAGGTGCATGTTGCTAATGTCCTTGCTTTCCCATCTGCCATAACCTGTACTGAGTTGACGGTGATAAGATCTGAACTGTCACAAGAACATTGTTTAGCCAATGAACAATGTTGCAGAGTGACAGAGTTGATATCTGCATGTCGAAATGGTCTACACAGGAATTACAGCATGTTGGGTTTGGCAGAGAAGTGTTTGCAAATGATGACATAAGAGTGCAAAATCGGATGTAATGTCAGCTTTTCTGCCATTTCTGGCAACACTGATACTGCTGTAAAGAAAAACAGAAACTGGTCCAGGCAGGAATAAGCCTAATCACTGTCTCATCAAGATAAAATGACCATCAGAAAGGATCTGAACACCCACAGTGATGTTAACAAGACCACAAAAGAGAGGACATCATATGAGCCATATTTAGCCAACCCCAGGCTTCAGCTGTGTTCTCTTGCTAATTTTATTTCATGTATATACCAAGCGCTGGCTGCGCTGCCATATGGCCAGAGAGCAGTGTAATCTCTCAAACAGCTCATTTCCTTTTCAAGCACGCACAAACCCATGTCTTTGAAGAAAGGGGCCGGATCCTAATGAAAACATATTCCATGAGTGGCAGTTGAGAGATTTGGGATTTTGTTGCTAAGCTTTGAACTCCAAAAAAACAAACAATATCAAGCAATAGGAAGGAGAGAGGAGAAGAAAATCTGGGCTCAGCCACAAAGAGCAGGAAAGACTTTAAAGCTTTTCTGCCTCCAATTCACTCCGTCTCTCTCACTCAATGGTGCACTTCTTCTTCTTGAGTGTCATTTAGCACAACTGAATAGGAAATGAGGAAAAACACTTGGTCAAGGTGTCAACTGCTTTTTGCACAAATGTCATGCATGTGTGGAACATAGCATTTACAGTATGCAATTACATGTGTACGTGTGTACACAGACTGGCTCCTCAGAATAAATCTTTATCCCACATCCATGAAGAGTCACTAACAATGACGCTTAAGTGGAAATTCCTCTGCAGCAGTCAGTGTGGCGCAAACTCAGGTTTTGTTTTCAGCTGGCAGGCTAGTGCTGTGTGTGCATAGGTGCATACAGAGTGCATGCCTGCTGAGGGACAAGAGACATCTGGGCATTTTATGCAAACAAAGAGCATAACCCCATGCATAAGCAGGCGGATATATAAACATTAACATGCTCAACACAGAACATCTGTTTTTGCTAAAAAAATTCACTGATGACTTAAATGTTGTCAGGTATTACTCGGGTAGGTTATGCTTCACTGGGATTGCCAATAACATGGACCAACACAAACATACAGAGCTCAAAGGACATATCAATGTTTTAAGAGTCTAACTCAATATATTTGACAGATGAAAAATTTGAGTTTAAAATGTTTCTTCCCTTTTCTTCTTTCATATGTAGATTCACTTACAGTCACAAAAATTGGGAGTCAGCCAATTAAAACGTTATAGCTAAATTTATGTAGTTCTCAAAACGTGTATTCACGGTGAAAACTCTTCCTGTCCCAGGGCGATCGAGCGTTTGTTGAATTTATATGCTGCCACATATTTCATATTTCTCATGGCCAGTCAAATATTGCAAGTCATCAGCTTGCAAGAAGTTGACCAAATAGAAAACCGGACTTTCCAAAGAAACAAACTGAATCTCCCACACTTAAGTATTTATTCTTCTTCCCCCCAAAAAAAACAAGCATGAGTTCACTGTAACAGTTATATTCTTGTTTGGAGACTAATTCTCCTGACTGACATGTTTGCAAAGAAATGTAATACACCAAGAAGAATGATTCAAGAAAAGGAGCGGCTCTTTTCTCCCCTTAAAAACACACACACACACACACACACACACACACACACACACACACACACACACACACACACACACACACACACACACACACACACACACACACACACACACACACACACACACACACACACACACACACACACACACACACACACACACACACACACACACACACACACACACACACACACACACACACACACACTTGCCTCACTGTCCTGTGTGATCTGCACCTCCTCTCCTTGAGGCACCTGGGCAATGTGCAGCTGTCCTTGTGGAATCTGAGAGGAAGAGATGAAGGATGAGAGACAGTCGGACATAATATTTAAAAAACCATGAAATTGGCAAAACCGTGTTTTTCACTAAACCTCTGACACTATTTTCAAGTACTTCGACATCTACATATAAAGGATGTTTCATACATTTTTCAGCCAAACAATTGTCAGACACAATGGTTGCAGAACTGAACCATACACAGTAAGTATACTTGATGCCATGCTCTTTGCTGTATTAGCAGCACTCATAAATTTGAGGCTCAGCTGTAACCTCTAATAGCCTGCAGAGTGTCGAGAGGGTAATAACTGCACAGCAAGCTCCTGACAATCATCGGTCTCTCCCTGTCCTCCACCTTCTGCAGAACTTCTCATCCTGCCTGTCCACCCTCTTTCTATTATATCTTCCAGTCACCTATCATCAGGACCTCCAAACCCATGCATCATGTAGGAATCTTTTAACAGCAGTAAAACGCTATGCTGTAAATTATGAGGCAGCTTGTATCAGTGTCATTACATACAGTGGGTGTACCTCCCAGCAGAATGAAAATGACTTCTCTAATGCTCACTTAGTATAATCAAATCATGTGTTGTAATTACAATCACATATTAAAGTTGTTTACTGTCACACTGCTATTTACAACAACAAAAAATCATTTGTAGTGCTACAGAGAGAAAATCTAATTGACTTCCCCCATGAAAACCCATTCATTGTCTCACAGCTTGTGTGTGTCTTTCATTGGCTGATTGAATGCACAGAATGTAAAGGAGCTACTCTCAGTTTAAGTCAGAAGACCTCAATTAAAAAAAACATATACTTGACACTTGTGTATTATTTTACTTTGTTCATTTATGTATTCATGTATGTCTTTGCTCAGCACATAAATGCAAAACAGAGGTGTTGACTTATAGTGAGAGGACATGACAAGGCCCAACAATATCTCGATGGGTCCCTGACGTATTCAGTAAAATGTGTATTCTGGGTGGTTTCAGAGCACATGGAAGAGTAAATATGAGACCCAGCATCTTCCTTTTTGATTGCCAGCCAATACCAAAGTATTGGTCCTGATTATGACCTTTGGTCTTGGTGGATGTATGAGGTCATCCAATCCCAGAAATATCATAAAAGAGAGCTTATTGAGCATGTAGAGGTAGAGGATAAAGGGATGATGAAGACTCTTGCTGTTAGACAGTAAATGACATTTGCTGCTTGTAAAGAGAAAGATTGAATTGCTGACACTCACCACCTGAACTTGTCCGTCCTCGCCAATGCGGTGGAACTGGACCTGCTGGTTGGCGAGTGTGTAATGCAAAGTCTGCGGGGTGGTGGTCTCAATGTGGCCTGTTTCTTCTGCGACGCCCCCCTCTGGTTAGAAAGACAATGCAGGATGGTCATTGATGTGCTCGTGTTCACAATGGGAAGTAAGTCAGGGATAAAGTTCAAGTCAATCCAGCACACATAAGAAATAGATATTAAATCTCTAACACACAGACACACAAACAAATAACCACCCACTCATGTTCATGTAAGGAGCCTCAGCAACCTCTCAAAAAAAAATAAAGAAACACTGGCTAATTCCCAGACCATCTGCTGGATGATGCTGTGTTTATACTTTATCAAATGCCTAAATACACAACAAGGTCTCTCCAACTCGTCATCAACACACACTCATGGTCTAGCAGCCAAACACAAACTCCAGGCTTCAGTCAAAACACACACAATCCTACGAGCAGCCTTTTTTTTCATTGCTTTATCATGTTGTATATTGTGTAACTCATGGCTGTCTCCTTGTTGTGCTGCTGTCAGTATATGACTACAAATAGTACAGTTTTTTTTTGTCAAGCACACTTCACAGGTCACAAAATTAACAAAATCTCCTGAAAAAAAAAGGTGCAGTTTTTTAAAAAAAAAAGACCAATTACTTTAAAAAAAATAATAATTTCTAAACTTATTAATCCCTGAGGTAAATTCTGGTTTACACTCTGTTACTTTAGAGACATGCCTCTCACACACATGGGCCTGAATCACACACATGCACAAACAGGACCTGTGGACATGCATTAGTGGAGATATGTCAGAGTGGGGCTGCTATGCAGGGAGCGCACCAGAGTGGTTGGGTGGTCCTTGCTAAAGGGCACCTAGGCAGAACCTCTCCAGTTACCAGACCAACTTCCATATATTTGTCGCATCGGGACTTGAACGGGCGACCCTCCGTTTTCCAACCCATGTCCATACGGACTGAGCTACTGCCGCCCCATTAAAGATTACCTTTCAGAGGTTAACCGTGCAGAGAATGGCAGTTGGACTTTGTTCATACATATACAGCACACGTCACACACAGCTCAAACGGTCTGTTTTGTGTTATGTTTCTTTGAAGACTAAGGCCGTCTCCAAGCTTTCGTTGCTACTCTTTTATACTATTATGTAAACTCCTACTTGAAGAAGTATAGCCAGGTGGCTTTGTAGAACTACAGTTTTAGTTTGAGCTCTACTTACTGGTCTGTTGACAAAAAGTGGTTATAAACAGCAGAAGAATTGCCTCTTTCCGGTCCCTTAACATGTTATCTGATTAAGGAAGGAAGGATTGTTTTGGTACGCATCTTTGCATTGTGCATGGACTATCTGAGCTTGTATTTGCGTTGTACACTCTGGGGTGTGTGTGGCCTGAAAAGGCACGGCCTGACAATCCATCCCTGGTGTGTGCACACAGGATATTTGGGTTTCCCCAACAGTTTGACTTCTCCCTGGTCAGAGGTGAGAGGTGATGGCTCACAGGGAGGGAAGGACAGACGGCATTGTGTGCAGATTACAACCATCTGTAGAATTACACACTGTATGTGCATTTGGGTTCAGGTCTTAAAATAGCTTTTATATAAGGGATTTAAAAACAAAAACTGACATGTCAGACTGGGCGAGTGTGTCTGATAAACATTTACTTGGTCATTTTCCTGAAAAAAACCTAATAAAGGAGGAACTGAAAAGCAAAAGCCGAGATTTTTAATCATTCATCTCTCTTTGAGAAAAGTAGCCAATCAACGTGATTAAAAGAATCCCATGTCAATTGAGAACTTCCTCTGAGTTTGCAGGAGAGAAAAAACAAACAATCTCCTCCTTCAAAACGGTTTGAGCACCAGTACAAAGTCTCATATGTTATATATATATTCTGTACATACATAATTATATATATATATATATATATATATATATACTGTACATATATTCTAGTTTTATTTAAACTTTTGGTTCTTAATTGCACTGTACGTTGTTACTCTTATCTTCTATACTATTTTTTATTTTTGCATTGTTAAGGAGAGCTTGGAACACAAACATTTAATTGCCAGCTATGACTGCTTTGCCTGTTATGTTGTGCATTTGACTAATAAAGATAACTTGAACTTGAACTTGAACTCATCTTAACATTGAAAAACAAAAATGAGCTCCACATTAATTAAATAAAGAGTGGTGGTGGCCCATCAGACACAGCAGATGCACCTTGATTCCCAGCACTGAACACCTTGTTTGATTAGCAACAAGCAGATTAGGAACAGACGCAGAAACATAGCAACGTTATCATCTGATCTGTCATATGAAAGGTGAAAGAGTTGGAATTGGTTTTCTCAAAGCCATACAGATCAATTTAAACATGCACACTCCCTAAGCATTTCACAAGAAATGTGTTTAAGGTTTCAAAGTGCTTTGATTTTTTTAAACAAAAATTCACAAAAGTGCAGGATTTGGCTTTTGTATTCAAAATTGATCCAGTTTTTAACTTGTTTCACTCATTGTCAGTTACTACTTTACTTGTTATTTGCAACACTTGACCTACATAGACAAATGCATGCCTTTCAGCCATCTAACAATAAACTGAACTTTACCTGAAGATGAACGAGGTGTGCGTTTGGAGAAGCTCTTGACAGCCAAACTTTGGCCGCGCTGTTTACGTCTCCAGGCAGTGCGACACTTGGAGTCTATGCTTTGCTTGATGCGGTACCAGTCTGACTCAGTGATGGCAAATTTGTGAAACAAGTGACCTGTGGAGAAACAGAGGGGGCAAAGGTTATCACATACTTAATCAAATGTCAGTAATCAAATACTGATGGCTTAAACATGAAAAGGTCTATCATATCACCAAGACGCATCCTCAGGTTGTCTTTCTTTTTAGTGTTTTAATGAGCCTTTTGCCTTGGATATATTCCCTGATGTGCTTTGCCTGCTCATGTCAGTCTCAAAAGTGCCAAACAGTGTTTCAACAACAATGGAGGGAAAACTTATAGAGTAGGCGCAATAAATGTCCACTGCATGTTTTGTAGGCAAAATATTATTGTAGGTAATTTTTTTGTATGAATAAATTATGTATGCAGTAAACATATTAGTACTCTTAATCCTGAAATCCAGGGCACCATGAAATCTGTTTGAATTTTCCATTTTTTGTAATTGGTCATTGCTTGTATTCTTGCAGGTCCAGTTAATCGTATGCAGACAAAACTTAAAGAAAAGTTGCTTCCATAAATCACAGAAGGTTTGGATATTGTTCTGCTCTAAACTAAGAGCTTAGCGTCGCATTTCTTGACTTCTCAGATGGCATGTTCACCATGTTCTGTCCCTGTGGGGGAGACTAGACCCGCCTTAGGTGGAAACAAGTAATAATAATAATAATAATAATAATAATAATAATAATAATAATAATAATAATAATAATGCATTCGATTTTTAGTACTCAAAGAAGCTTAACAAAGAATAACAACAAAACAAAACGGTGAAAACAAAACAACAAACACAAAATGTAATAGAAGGAGGATGAGAATAGAGTCTGTTAGTGGTTGTAGGCGATGTTCAAGAGTTGAGTTTTAGGGATTTCTTGAATGTAGTGATTGAGGGAGTCTCTGGTGTTTTTTGGGAGTGAGTTCGAGAGGGTGGAAGCAGAAATGGAGATGGCCCAGTCCCCCAGGACCGATGGTTGGTCCTGGGGGAGTGTGCCGGTAGAGGAGCTCAGATAGGTAGAGGGGAGCCAGGTTATGGAGGGCTTTACAGGTGATGATGACCAGTTTGAAGTGGATACGCTGGGGGATGGGGAGCAAGTGGAGGTTATGAAGTACAGGGGTGATGTGGTCACGGCTACGGGAGTGTGTGAGAAGATGAGCAGTGGAGTTCTGGATATATTGTCGTGTGAAGTCACACACAGACAGGCTGACAGGAGAGCTGCAGCGGCCAAAATACGGTAGAGACTCTCAACATAGTTTTAATCTGTTCATTAAGGTCAGGCGCTTTAAAAAACACTTTACTTACAATGGTACACAAAACCCAGATTTTTGTAAATGGCACCCACATTTCAGCAAATTCCATGATATTCTGCATTTTAGTTTTAATTCCATTTTCCTAGTCAAATTTTTTGATTCTGTCCATGCATAGGGCCCCAAGTAAATGCCAACTGTGATCTTTAAATAAAGCAGCAGACAATGTCACTACAATATATCGAAGCTAGTCATTCTGTAATTCATGTACAATGAAGGAAACAACTGTCTGACTGCGATTACGTCATGAAATTTAATCACAGGTTTATAAAAGTGTCACTTCACTTTTTGAGTTTAGTTCTGTGCAGGTGATACTGGATGCAGCTGCAGGAACTGCCTACCTCACTGTAATGGACTGTTCAAAGGAGGTGAGTGGACTTGACAGCTTATTCCTACATACATTTAAAAAAGCAGATACAGCCTCTGGAGAGAAAAATAAGATGGTGAGAAAGCTAAGGGGTATCTGGGGATGAAGGTGAACTGCAGCCCTTTCATACGTGATGGGTCATGTACAAGCAGGCAGAGCAGTTGCTCCTTCATTCATTTTCATTTTTTTTCTGGAAAGGCAGTATGAGTCACCCAAAAGTCACCTGGCCCTGCTCCAGCTTCTGCATACCTCGATGTCAGGGCAAATCTGCATTTAACCGCACACACCCACATCACTCAGAGGAAATACAGGTAACCAAGTACACAAACAGTTTTGTATCTCCTGCAGGGGGCGCAAGCTGCACTCTGAAGGAAAAGCTACAGCTAATAAAGCCTCTCCTTGTGCTTCAATATTAACCTAATACACAGAGTTTATAACCAAATAACTTTTTTTATCAGTCTGTCTGCAGCCATAAACCTGACTTTGCTTTATCAGGAATCAAACAGTTTGCCGGATTGAGAGTGACTCCATTAGGACCTTTGTAGCAGACATGTGCTTGTCGTTTAGAGTCTGGCATGTTGTAAAATGTGCTGCACATTTCTGCATGTGTGCAATGATGAATGCATGTTGTTGTAACCCCGCCTTGGGAACACAGACTGCAGTCTATTTCTGTGTTCAATTTGATGCTGCTTCGTAATCAAAAAGGGATGAAATGTGGGAAGGTCTCAGAGAGTTCATTTGTTGCTTTAAGGGGGGCACACATTTAAAACGTGGCTGAGTGAAATGTATTAATTTTAACTTTCAACAATCAGGTACTAATCATAAACTAAACTAGATTTTCTAAACTGCATGTGTGTCATTGGTCAATGAGGTAATAACAGACTGGAAACAGCAACACCAGTTTTGACAGGAGCATGTTCTAAATGTATTTCCAAGCCTTTGTGGCTTCTGTCAGTACTCTAAAGATGCTGCTTTATCTGGTTGAAGGGGAGATACTGTTAACCATCAGGTCTTCCTCCACGTTATTCAAGAACTTCTCACAATGTGAAGCAGCTGGCATGGAATCAACAACACTTGGCAACATGAGATGCACAGAGACTCACAGCGAATGCCGTAGATCATGAGCGGGTCCAGCTGCTTCTTGCCATGTTTGCCCTGGCCAGAAAGGTTTGACATGGCCTGGATCTCCCGATGAAACAGGTAGTCCAACAGCGTCAGGGCCATTTTCTCAGCTGTGCGACAGTTTGAGGTGATGTGAATCATGTCAGCCGGAGACACTGGGCAGCGGACTCGCATCTCTGGGTTGTTCTCATCTCCTAACCAGGTGCCTGCTGGGTAATCCTCTATAGGAATTATAGAGGGGAACAGTTACTCAAACAATTACACAAAACTGTCTTTAGGCAAACCTGAAACCTGTTTAAAATTGTGTTATCTGGGAAGTTATTTAATTCTAATGAGTCTTCCTTGACCGAAGGAAACAAAACGATCCACACAAAAAAAGAAGAGGTTTGTATTCATTCACAGGTTGACAACACTGACATAAAGAGACAGAGATGCTCATGTTATACAACAGCGCACTCATGTGGCTGTAAAGGCAATAGGCATATTATGGGCAAACTTGTCTTATTGTTACCGCACAATATGTGGTTTGGCTGTTTTCTCACAGCGTATGTTAGATGTTAGGTTAACCACATAAACAAACGGACAAACAAAGCATGGGACACGCTCTGAACCCCACATGGTACCATCTAGCTTATGCTGACTAACACAGTTTTAATATGGTAACCCACAGCTGCAAATAAATGAATAATAGTTTGTCTTTGAAGATAACCATGAGCTGCGTAAATCCAATTAAAAAAACCTAATCAAAAATTTACTAAATTAACAACAATGGTGACCTCATTTAAGTTTACAGGATTAGAAATTAACCATTTTATTTCAGGCTCAGCCAGAACAATAAACAAAATCACTGAAAATCTAAAAATACCTATCAATGAAGCCCGAGGCAAAACCAAAATGACATGAACATGACACATCAGCACAGTTTGCTTGCCATTCAATATGGAGACCATCTGAAAGAGTCACTTAAGCCAAAATAACTTAACCCAATCTCAT
Organism: Labrus bergylta; assembly: GCF_963930695.1. Lineage (NCBI taxonomy): Eukaryota > Metazoa > Chordata > Actinopteri > Labriformes > Labridae > Labrus > Labrus bergylta. The sequence goes on along the minus strand of NC_089201.1, from coordinate 32,317,405 downwards.
CTAAAATGTCATTGTTTTGAAGTACAATGGCTCAGGGCGTTAAGGAGGTCATCAGATTATCAAATCTGAGAGGAAAACAAAAAAAGTTTATCCATCTGGAGGCCTGACCAAAATTCAAGTTTAACCCTTTTCAGTCGTCCATTACAACGTTGAAAAACTGACACATGCCCTGTGCATCTTATTGCAACACCTTTTTGTTTTTTTGTGAGGTGGGTAACTCAACTCTGATGGTTTTATGGAGTCATTCCAAACCAATAATCTGATCAACAGCCTCAATCAAGCAAAGGAAGGGTTTGCTTGTGAAGAAGCCGGTCAAAAGAGCATAAATTCTTATTTCTATCCCCTGACAGATAATAATAAATTAATAATCATCATACCCTCTGAATTCAGTGTGATGAGCGTGACATTTGGCGTGTTGGAATTTCCACCATTGGAAACAGAGTCACTGGCCTCGGAGCCACTCTCTTGGTCTTCCTGGCTTTCCTCAGGACCAGGAACCTTTACTAAGATTGTGTTCTGTCGCCTCCTTGCCACCGTGCTGAAATGAAACAGGGATACGTTTTCAGCAGGACCAACACACTCAAAAAACATGGCAGTGGTCATATGAATAATTCAAATTTTGTATCATCTATTTCCTATAACAAGAGCTGGAGAAGCCAATAAATTCTACGGTTTTGTCAAAGAAATAAAAAACTCCAAGTATGGTTTAAAAGGCACAATGCGCGCACCCCATGTATGGAGGCTGTGGTCCTCCAAGCGGGCCGCCCAGGTTCCTTTCTTGCATGTCATTCCCTACTCTCTCTCCCTGATTTACATCTCTATCCACTGTCCTATCTCTCCATTCAAAGGCACAAAAAGCCCAAAAATAAATCTTAGAAAAAAATGGGATGGGAAGGATTTGTATAGTATAAAAATTAGCCACTTACTTGCTGAGTAGGTTCTCCAGAGGAGTGTCTTCTTGGATAGTGCCCTTCGGGTTTTCACTGCTCACTATTACATTTGTTTGAGGAACAACACTAAAGGAGAAGTTAAACACATTTGTTAATTATCACATGTTAGCACGCTTTGGCCACTCTAATATATGTTTTCACCTATAATTTACCTCCTTCATTAATCCTAAACCTGAATTTGGACCATTTCTAATGAGTGCAAAAAGTGATGCTGGTTGGCGATCACTTACCATCGCACTTTGTTCCAAGTTTGAGTGGCCCCCTGAGGAGACCCTGCAACCATAGGGACCTGGATAGGACTTTTTGCACAGTTTCCGTCCAAGGGCCTTGCATGTTGTGTCCAGAGCCTGTAACTTTGACTCAATTCCTTCTAGTCTCTGAGTGATTGATGCAGTGAATGAAACCAACAGATTCTAGGAATAGAAATAACAAACATGTGTGATTTATCCTGAAAAGTCCCAAAATGTATGAATCATTTTTCCACTGATTTAAGTACATTAAAATGGATGAGCTTTGGAGAGTGGATGTTTCACCAAGCTGGTACCTTAATAAAAGATATGTCTTGGCAATTGTTGTTATTCTCCTGGCTGCTGCTTAATTTCCTCCTTTTCTTCTGAGGCCTTTCTTCATCATCATCATGATTTTCCAGCATTTCTGACAAGAGACAAATACATGATCAAAACAACTTTCTGACAGCACAGACTGAAGGAAGCTCCTGTTCATATAACTGATAAGAAAACGTAGAACATTTATAAGTTGTTATATTGTACCACAGGAATCTTACCTGTTTGGGCATCCTGGTTGAAGTCCTCTACTGTTATCTGCACAATATCATCCAACTCTTGTTCAGACATTATTCACAACTGAAAAAGTGATAATAGAAAACCTTAGTTAACTTAGCACAATAATATTTACACACATGCTGCCATGAAGCAGAATATCTTAAAGCAGTTTCCTATGAATTCCAGTAGTGTGTGCACATATTATGACTAGTTTGTCAAACAACAACCCTTGTTAATTTTTTAAACCAGAGGTCTATTTTATATCAGCTTTACATACACAACTAGAGACCGTGTATTGGACTTATCATTACCAAAAAGCAGTTGTTCACACAGCTGTACTGTGAATATAACCATCCTTTGAAGACAAGGACGGGAGACTAAAGCTCACATTATATACGTATGTACTTCTGGTACGATGCAACAAGTGTCGACAGGATGTGGGAAACAGTTTAGTTACAGAGGCAGCATAACTGCTTTAAGGAAATGTTAACCATCCTCAAAACTATTGAGAAAAAATTCAATACATAAATAATATGATAAATAATTTTCATTATCACATTTTCGATCACAAATGATCTCATTATAGTGGAGTTATGCAGATGAACTGCTTGATGCTAAAACACTTAATATTTGACTCCCTCTGGTCTTCAGGTCCACATTCCTTTTCATGTTAGTTAGTATGCTGACTAAATGAACACTACAACATTACCCAACCCTTAGCTGCACTACAACTTGACATATAATTGCATTTGCAAAATGGAATAGTATGGCAGTTACTTGGTTTGTTGTCTACACTTTGTAAGAGTACTTTGACATTTTTTTAGCATTTTATTTTCATGTACTAAGTATACATAACTGTACAGCAGGGATGGGCAACTGGCGGCCCCCATTAACCCTCAACGTGGCCCTCAGGTCAATTTTTACACATCAATTAATTGGAAACATGAAGAAAACATGAAGAAATCTGCCATGAAATCATGAAAACCAGAAATATGTCCATGATAATATTTGATCCCTGGTATGTGTTGAGTTATATTTGAGACATAATTGACTGTAATTATTTTTGTATCCTACAATTTGGCCCTCTGGCAGTGAGAAGTAAATGAATGTGGCCCCTTGCTGTGATCAAAGTTGATCATCCCTGCTGTACAGACTTCAAAAAGTTGGTAAACAGAAAACGTATTTATTAATATGCATCAATCCATCGAAATGTCTTGATTAATGTCTGTTGGTTCTATGTAACATTTTAATTAATAAATGCAAACATGCATTTTCAGCTTTATATGTTGATCTCCTTATCGTGCAGGATGAAATCACCACCAAGAAACATCTTTAATTCAAAGAAACGTGTTTGAGAAAGGCAGCTTTCACACTCTTCAGTAATGATATTTATGGAAGCCCATTTCCGCCAGTAAAAAAATAAATTATAAAGTCTCATAATTTCAACTTCTTAGCTCATTATTTTGACTTTTTATCTAATTATTATGACTTTTTATCTTATTATTTTGACTTTTTATCTCATAATTATGACTTTTTATCTCTTAATTTTGACTTTTTATCTCATTATTTCGACTTTATTATTTTCATTTTTATGTTTTTAACTGGCAGAATTGGGCTTCCACAGTTATTTCAGCGGAGACAATTCTTTAAGTTGGTTTAAAATGTTATAGACAGTATAACTGGGGGGTCGCAGCTCATAGACTATAACTGGGGGGTCGCAGCTCATAGACTATAACTGGGGGGTCGCAGCTCATAGACTATAACTGGGGGGTCACAGCTTATAGACTATAACTGGGGGGTCGCAGCTCATAGACTATAACTGGGGGGTCGCAGCTCATAGACAGTATAACTGGGGGGTCACAGCTTATAGACTATAACTGGGGGGTCGCACCTTAGACAGTATAACTGGGGGGTCGCAGCTCATAGACTATAACTGGGGGGTCGCACCTTAGACAGTATAACTGGGGGGTCGCAGCTCATAGACTATAACTGGGGGGTCGCAGCTCTTAGACAGTATAACTGGGGGGTCGCGGCTCATAGACTATAACTGGGGGGTCGCAGCTCTTAGACAGTATAACTGGGGGGTCGCAGCTCATAGACAGTATAACTGGGGGGTCGCAGCTCATAGACAGTATAACTGGGGGGTCACAGCTTATAGACTATAACTGGGGGGTCGCACCTTAGACAGTATAACTGGGGGGTCGCAGCTCATAGACTATAACTGGGGGGTCGCAGCTCTTAGACAGTATAACTGGGGGGTCGCGGCTCATAGACTATAACTGGGGGGTCGCAGCTCTTAGACAGTATAACTGGGGGGTCGCAGCTCATAGACAGTATAACTGGGGGGTCGCAGCTCATAGACAGTATAACTGGGGGGTCGCACCTTAGACAGTATAACTGGGGGGTCGCAGTTTAGACAGTATAACTGGGGGGTCGCACCTTAGACAGTATAACTGGGGGGTCGCAGTTTAGACAGTATAACTGGGGGGTCACAGGTTAGACAGTAT
>NC_089201.1:32270666-32308166 GCF_963930695.1 Labrus bergylta | reverse complement strand
CAAAAAGCAGGTAAAAGACCTTACTCATTGCTATGTTACAAAAAGCAGGTAAAAGACCTTACTTATTGTTATGTTACAAAAAGCAGGTAAAAGACCTTACTCATTGTTATGTTACAAAAAGCAGGTAAAAGACCTTACTCATTGTTATGTTACAAAAAGCAGGTAAAAGACCTTACTCATTGCTATGTTACAAAGATCCGGTCTATCCATCATGAGCACTTTTCCTGCTCTTACCTTCTTATTGCTGTTCTCTTTTTATTTGCTTTTGTCTCTTTTAGTTTCTTACATCTTTTTAAATCGTTGGTTCCTCTTGGTCTCAGCTCGTGTTGTTGGGTTCTTGTGTTGCCTGGGTTCTTATGATGGTTCTTATGATGGTTCTTATGATGGTTCTTATGATGGTTCTTAAAATGGTTCTTATGAAGGTTCTTATAATGGTTCTTATGATGGTTCTTATGATGGTTCTTATGATGGTTCTTGTGATGGGTCTTATGATGGTTCTCATGATGGTTCTTGTGATGGTTCTTGTGATGGTTCTCGTGATGGTTCTTGTGATGGTTCTTATGATGGTTCTTAAGATGGTTCTTGTGATGGTTCTTGTGATGGTTCTTGTGATGGTTCTTGTGATGGTTCTTATGATGGTTCTTATGATGGTTCTTGTGATGGTTCTTATGATGGTTCTTAAGATGTTTCTTGTGATGGTTCTTGTGATGGTTCTTATGATGGTTCTTGTGATGGTTCTTGTGATGGGTCTTAAGATGTTTCTTGTGATGGTTCTTGTGATGGTTCTTATGATGGTTCTTGTGATGGTTCTTATGATGGTTCTTGTGATGGTTCTTGTGATGGGTCTTATGATGGTTCTCATGATGGTTCTTGTGATGGTTCTTATGATGGTTCTTAAGATGTTTCTTGTGATGGTTCTTGTGATGGTTCTTATGATGGTTCTTGTGATGGTTCTTGTGATGGTTCTTGTGTTGCCTGGGTTCTTATGATGGTTCTTGTGATGGTTCTTGTGTTGCCTGGGTTCTTATGATGGTTCTTGTGATGGTTCTTGTGATGGTTCTTATGATGGTTCTTATGATGGTTCTTGTGATGGTTCTTCTGATGGTTCTTGTGATGGTTCTTGTGATGGTTCTTATAATGGTTCTTGTGATGGTTCTTGTGATGGTTCTTGTGATGGTTCTTATTATGGTTCTTGTGATGATTCTTGTGATGGTTCTTGTGATTGTTCTTGTGATGGTTCTTGTGATGGTTCTTATGATGGTTCTTATGATGGTTCTTGTGATGGTTCTTGTGATGGGTCTTATGATGGTTCTCATGATGGTTCTTGTGATGGTTCTTATGATGGTTCTTAAGATGGTTCTTGTGATGGTTCTTGTGATGGTTCTTATGATGGTTCTTGTGATGGTTCTTGTGATGGTTCTTGTGTTGCCTGGGTTCTTATGATGGTTCTTGTGATGGTTCTTGTGATGGTTCTTATGATGGTTCTTATGATGGTTCTTGTGATGGTTCTTCTGATGGTTCTTATGATGGTTCTTGTGATGGTTCTTGTGATGGTTCTTATGATGGTTCTTGTGATGGTTCTTGTGATGGTTCTTATGATGGTTCTTATAATGGTTCTTGTGATGGTTCTTGTGATGTTCTTATGATGGTTCTTGTGATGATTCTTGTGATGGTTCTTGTGATGGTTCCTATGATGGTTCTTGTGATGGTTCTTGTGATGTTCTTATGATGGTTCTTGTGATGGTTCTTGTGATGGTTCTTATGATGGCTCTTCTGATGGTTCTTGTGATGGTTCTTATGATGGTTCTTGTGATGGTTCTTGTGATGGTTCTTGTGATGGTTCTTATGATGGTTCTTATGATGGTTCTTGTGTTGCCTGGGTTCTTATGATAGTTCTTGTGATGGTTCTTGTGATGGTTCTTGTGATGGTTCTTATGATGGTTCTTATGATGGTTCTTGTGTTGCCTGGGTTCTTATGATGGTTCTTGTGATGGTTCTTATGATGGTTCTTATGATGGTTCTTGTGATGGTTCTTATGATGGCTCTTCTGATGGTTCTTGTGATGGTTCTTATGATGGCTCTTCTGATCCGTAGTCAGACGTGTTATCCATTGTATCCATGTGAAATACATGCTGAGATCTGTGGATCGAATCCTGTGTGATACTAACTCGATGTGATTATCATATTATCAATACTGTATATTGATATTTCAAAATCAAATATCCAAACCCTTATGCAAATGAACGATTGCCTAATGTCATCATGAACACAACGACATGTGTTTAGTACCCCGAACTCATAAATTTATTTAACAAGAAACAGTTCAGGATAGAAATGACATTATAGACTTTCAGTTTATGTAACAAAATTCTGCACAAACCAATTCAGTGTAATAAATCTACAGGAAAAAAGCAGTAGTAACAGTAGCAGCAATTATAATGGCTATCGTAGGCCTTTATAAAAATCTATTAATTTGGGACATTAAACCAGAAAAAAAACAAATGTATTTGTATATTACATGTTAGAATTATATTTTTGGGGTTTAATAGGCCTTTCATCATAGTCTGCAACATCTACAACTATTATAATCAGTTATTTGTGAGATTTTTTAAACATTTTAAATGTTAATGCAGGCAAATTGGAAAAGAGGGATAAAACATTCCCTGTATGCCAAAGAGTATTGTCCTGTTGCTGCATCTTTCTGACAGCAGGTGGCAGATTGGCTATCTTAACAAGCAATCATTTTACCTTTATCCCCTTTCAATATTATTTGGGGTTTTCAAGATGATCAAATTGTGTTATTGATCATCATTGTAGTACTGTATTATATTATAGTATTGTAGTACTTGACAAAATTTATATATTCAATTCCCTAAAACATTTGTATCAAGAACCCTTATTTTAATTCTTAAGGATTAAACTCATTGCATTTTGACATTTTCTTTTAATTATATATATTCAAAAGTTTGTAGATGTCAGCAGATGTGTATGTATGATTGTCTGTGTGCTACTGTTTAAGTGTAATAAAAAAAGAATGAGAAAAATTTGGATCATTTTCATTTATCTGCAGAGGATGAAGAAGAAATGAAGACAGAAATGTTTGATCTGTTATATATTTTCTAAAAAAGTTCAATTAACAACACAATAATTACAAAAACAATAATCAAGTGTGACGTATAAATAAAAAAAGACAATAATAATGGCAAACCCTATTACAAATACAAACCCCAACAGCTGCGATACAATGCCATGGCTCCAGCTGATGACCTTGCGCTTGCATCTTCAGCAGGCCAGGTACTCAGATGCCACAAAATAAATGTTACCCACAGCCACAACCTGTCTGATCTTCTGGTGCAGGCCAGCAGAGGTGAGAAGATCTTTGTGGCAGTCTGGATGTGGACAAGTTAACTTGACTTGCCACAGCTTGCGTGGCATCCAGAGAAGCAGGGGATGGCCAAAGTAATTCTCCAGTGGAGGAGAAATACTGTTCTTAAGAGGCACCTGAGGATACCATCAAAGTTTGTCCACTCTGCTAAAGTCCAGCTCTGGATGCCCCTGTGCTGTCCATCTGAACAGGGCCTTTGAAATCCACCTTTGGTCCACTTCTGGCAAGGTGTGTGTCCAGCCAGCTTGAAGACAGACTCTCAATTTTTTCATAAAACATTTTGAAGCCAAATTTAAAAATATATATATTTTTATAATAATATTAATAATGATAATAACTTTATTTATATAGCACCTTTTAAAAACACAGGTTTACAAAATGCTTTGACAGCAAAAACAAGAAAAACATTTTCATGAATATTTTTGACATTTTTGAAGCAAATATTTTTTGTTGAAAATTTGGACATTTTAAGTCTAATTTTTTTTCATGAAAGTTTTCAACTTTTTTGAAGTCGAATCTATCGATCTATGTGAGGGCTCGCTCCCTACCAGCCGCTAGTCTCCTCTCTCCTAGATCTATGTGAGGGCTCGCTCCCTACCAGCCGCTAGTCTCCTCTCTCCTAGATCTATGTGAGGGCTCGCTCCCTACCAGCCGCTAGTCTCCTCTCTCCTAGATCTATGTGAGGGCTCGCTCCCTACCAGCCGCTAGTCTCCTCTCTCCTAGATCTATGTGAGGGCTCGCTCCCTACCAGCCGCTAGTCTCCTCTCTCCTAGATCTATCTGAGGGCTCGCTCCCTACCAGCTGCTAGTCTACTCTTTCCTAGATCTATGTGAGGGCTCGCTAAGTAAGTAAGTATAATCCTTAATTTAGGACCCTGTTAGCCCCCGGAGGCTCAGACCCCCGGAGAGGGATTAACTGCAACCCTCCTCACTCGGATGCTAGGTGTGTATGAAGTGTGTAATAAAGTCAGTAGTTGTGTGCCGTGGTGTGTCTGCTCATGCTTACCCCCCCAAGAGAGGCTCAGGCCTTTGTGGTGTGGGGCTTTTTCAGAGAAAAGTTTCCTCCGTAAGAGGACAACTGACCTCTTAAAGTGTCAGTCAAAAAGTCTTTCAAAAAGTTTCAGAAAGTTTATTGAAAAACTCCAAAAGGTAAAAATCTGACAAAGTCTTCAATTCAAAATACAAATCAGTAAAAGTAAAAATATGAAAATTAAAAAATTAAAAAATACAAGATCAAAAGTTTAAACCTGAGCGTGTGGACACTTGAAGTTTCAGACTCAGAGACTAAGTCCCAAAAAAAGGGATTTCAAAAGTCAGAGTGACGTGGAGCCTTTAGCAAGAGCATCAAAAAGACTCCTTATCAGCTTTTTTAGAGCCAAGCTGTCTCTTTGTCCGGGACCTTCAAAAACGGGAACAATGCAGATTGGCAGAAGCGTTAAACACCCACAAGTGGACACAAGTTCGCTTGTGGTTTTGCTCAAGATATGGTGCTCTGTCCCTGACCTCACAGGTGTAAAGGTGCCTAACTAATGCCTGCATGATTAATGGTAAAAGCAGTGAAAGCAGTTATGATTATATGATGTATGGATTAAAGAGTCATAAAAGAAACGAGCACGGATATAGTCAAAACAAATTCAACACTTGAATAATTCTTTCTGAACTTTGAACACAGGTCAAGAGAATATCAGGAGCAGTCCTCCTCAAATGATTTCCATGTTTTCAGGAGTGCAGATGTAAAAACGGCTGTGATGTCTGCTTTCAGTTTGACAACTACACACACTCACAATGTGTGTTTCATATTTCATTTTGAATTGATCCTTTATGAATCACTCTGTTTAATAAACATGAACACACACATGAACAAACAGGATCCTGTGGACATGCATTAATGGAGAGGTCTCAGAGTGAGGGGGCGGCCCACAGCGAGCGCTCCAGAGCAGTTTTGGGGTTCAGTGCCTTGCTCAAGGGCAGTGCTCAGGAAGTGGACTGGCACCTCTCCAGCTACCAGGCCAGGGACTTGAACCGGCGACCCTCTACCGCAACTGCCGCCCCCATTTCAATCAAAGACAAACACAGTTCTATGTGAGATGGATATACTTGTATCTTCAAACACACACACACTCTTTGTTCACACACAGGAGGCAGAGAGCACCTCCGTACCAGCAGTGGATTATCTCAGGAATGGTTTTTATTCATTCATTCATTTAATGAGGTGCAATAGCGTGACAAACTGGTGACATATACATGACAAATAAGGCACAGAAAAAACAAACAGACAAGGTCAGGACAGCAACGACAAAATACAATAAGAAAAGAAAGACAGCAAAAATACTGAGACATCAACAGACAGACTACAACTGATCTTTCTTTGTTCCAGCCCGCCCCTCGGTGACCTCTACCCTACAGTAGTTTATATCTGAATGCCTTACAGACCAGTTTCTCTCTCTTTAGAGATCAAACCTGAACAGGAGTGTGACCCGGCCGGGGCTACGTGTGAATCTGGCTCCAGCAGAGTCATCAGGCTGCTCACTTTGAAGCAGCTGGATAAGAGCTCGGCTGCTGTTTGGATCAAGCTTTGAATCTTTGTCCAGCAGGTGGCGCCATCAGTTTTATTTTTCAGACAAGTGAGCAGACTGAAAACAGGAACTGTAATGTATTATTACTACTCAACGTTTTCACATGTAGGTGGCTCTGACTGCTGCCTTCAGGGACATAATAATAATCAGTGAGGACGTTCATGTCTTGCTCTGAATCGTCTTCAAGAAATATTCAAATGTTTAATATTATTTATAGATTATATTCAAGCATACTGAGACCTGTCTTCTGTTGTAAGGATATTATTTAGTCTATAATGTGTCAGAATATAAGTAAATATGACATAGATTGACCAACTAAACAGGATGTTTCTCAGTTTTGACGTTGAGCCCCCGAGAGGTTTACCAAACATTTAAGTCTTGCTGTTGGGAAATAAAACTTACAGATAAGATCAATAAAAAACAAATTGGATAATTTGAAACAAGAGTACAAATGTTTGGATTCTGCTGATTGTTCCAAATGTTCTGGTGTTGGCGGTGATGGAGTTGAAATCTGAAAGTTCATGCAAAGATAATAATCATATTTCTATAAAACAGCTGTGACATGGATCACATGTTAGTGTTAAAGTCTTTAAAGGTCTGATTAGTCTCCTTCATGGAGCTTCAGTACAGATAGGCCTACTTTGACTTTACTGGAATACTTTGATTTGTCAGAGAGGAATTTCAGTCAGGAGTTTGAACTTCTGCTGGATCTCCTTCACACACCCTCATCTTCTTCCTATCTTTTATTTATTCAAAGATATATGCATGTAACGAATTTTTAAAATTCCGTTATTCCTCCAAAGTCTGTAACCTCATGACCAGCTGCCTGAAGAGCCCCAACATGCTGTAGTTCCTCCATTTTCCTGATAATATTAACTAATCAATCAACTGTAATCACCAATAAACAACATCAGACTATAGAAAGCATTTAAAAAGGTGATACTGTTATTTAGTAATGTGGTAAATGGTCACTATTCCTCCTTTACAAATAAAGTAACAAGAGTCACGGTGCTTCATTAATCTATAAACAAACCAGGAAACACCTTTGTAATAGACTCAAACTGACAAATGTCTCACCTTTGTCACTTTTTGTACTTTTACTTAAAACTCTGTAGAAGCACTTTTATTACGACTCTGACTGGTGCTCTTGAACTCATCAACATAAACAAGAGGGGTCCTGCAGCGAGTAGTATCCATAGACTGTAAATATTATATATGCATGTGTGGTTGTTAACAGATATCAGACACGGAAGATAAAATATACTTATTGGATATATATTTAATGTAAAACTAAACAAAGATAACCACACAGAGCGCTGAATGAAAGACGCCTCTTATAAGAGCAATAGTGCGTTAAACGCAGTCATTGACGACAATGTGCTTCTGAGATTTTAAGTGTGTTTAAAAACTCTGATTGTTGCTGGATGTGTTTCACTTTTATCTGTTAGTCGTTCTAAACTTGTTAACATTTGGTTTAATGTGTCTGTAGAATTTGAGTCTTTATGTGATAATAATATAAAACTATGTTTGCCAAAATAAATGTTTAAATCACTTAGATTAACTTCTTCTATTCTTCTTTTGATAATGTTTGACATTTTATTAATGTTGCTTATGTTCTTTTTTAATCAGAATTCATGTTGTGAATGGTCTGAACCACTGGGCTTTATACTAGCAGAATTTATATAAAATAATAATTGTATCCAACCTTTTTCAATTTGTTATTTACTTGTGAATAACATTCGGTTCCAACTGAAAAAGGCTCTGAGACCCACTTTTGGGTCCCGACCCATCTGTTTAGAAACACCACATTTGCCCAACAGATGCAGAGGGCCCCCAAATGACTAAATCTGCCACTGGTTATACATGTGGGGCTGATGTTCCCTACACAAACCAAACTGTCCCTGGGATTTAGTGAGCATTATTGTTGCCATAGTAACAAAGGGATCAAACCCAAAAACAAAGCAGCATAGGGTCTAAGTTATGAGATTCAAAGAGGTAAAAGAAGGACATTGATTGTTATTAACTAAGTCTTTAACGGTCTGAAAACCACAACTATTGCTGAAGATGATCCCAGCTCACTTTGTTTAGTTTGCTAAACCTAGTTATCTTGGATTAATGCTTTTTACTTTATTCCAGCAGAGGGAGACAATCACCAAGAAACCTGAACTAACAAAAGTCATCACTGTTTCAGTTCCAGGAAATAACAAGAAGGGGAGGAGAAACTCTGAGCTGATACGGGTTTCCAAGAAACCAAAGTGAAAGTGTTTGGTGAGTCAGAGATTAGGCTCCATTTTGAGTGGACAGAGCAGAAGGACAAAGACGTGTGAGACAGGGTGAGTTTAATTCAACATTATTATGACTTTACTGTTTAAACCTCTGGTTCATCAGTTAATGAAGCAGGTTCATGCTGAGTAATACTTTAAAACTGATCACATACAGAGCAGGATCAGCTCTGTGAATGTGGACTACTTCCTCTTTTCTCAGCTTTGGGAGGGGCAAGTAAAATACATTTTGTGTACACACACACACACACACACACACACACACACACACACACACACACTCTCACACACACACACACACACACTCTCACACACACTCTCACACACACCAAGCTATCTGATATGTTTTGGGACTTTGTCCTCGGCTGATCTTTAATCCTAACTCTTGAGTTTCTCTCGTATTGTTTCCTGTTTGTCAGGACTCCTGCGGTCTGAGCTCAAAGTCAGCGTTAATGGTTTTCTCTCACGTTAAATGAAGTCCAGAGAATGACTCACTTTTAAATTTAATAGCAAATATTTTCTCCACCTCTTCAAGCAGTCACAACAAAATACTGCAACCTAGTAAAATGTTGTGACTGAATGAGGTCTGTTTTATGAGAAGGTTTTAACCCTACAGGCATGAAGGACTTTGTTTTATACCACGGTTGGTGATGAACTTTTTCACCTACGTGCCCCTGTGACTGGTGGATTCAAAAATCTACCAGTCTTACACTTTTTAGGCAGTAGGGAGGATCATCCCTTCACCAACCCTGGGAACAAAACTTGCTGCATACTGCTGAATGATGTCAATCAATAAATGGTGTGAATCAGAGGGAAGTGAGGATACCCTATGCAGACTGAAAAATAAGTGGGTATACCTATACACCTGACCTGCGTATACCCTCAACTACACCACTGGAAATGAACTTGCCAAACAGATAATCTACCTGCATTTGGTGCTTGGCGGGTACCAGTCTTACATTTCTTACCTGCCACTTTATTTTAACTGGCAGCACAATGTAATGACGTGTAACATAATAATCAAGGCTTATAGTATTCAAGAAATAGACCATCAACTATTAAACAAAATACTGACATGCTGTTTGTCTCACTCATTTACAGAAAAACATTTGTTTTAGTTTATTATTTTTGGGCTATGTCCTCAAAGTAGAGGTGGGCGATATGGGAAAAATATCATATCACGTTTTTTTGGGGGGAAAAATCACGATCACGATTTTATCACAATTTTTTTCATACTGATCTTTAGACTAATTTGTAAGTTACTGACCAGTTCAACCAAACTTATTTACCTGTATGATGTTTTTAAATGCACAAAAACTGAGCAGACAAGTTTAATCTATTTGAAAAACTTCTTTGTAGGAGGTCTGGAGGTCTCTCACCCAGAACATCTTTAGCAACAGAAATGTCTTTCCCTCAATTTGATCAATATTTATGAACAATTTGAAGGTTTTCCTCACCACTTTGAAATGATGATTTAGTTATGTGTCCTCTTTTTATGTTCATCAGGAACATTTTCACACAGTGATGCATTCATTTAAAAACATGTAGACTTGAAGTTGTTGAAGTTTCTGTTCTGTTTTAGCCCTGCAGAGTTCCTCCAGCTGGAGCTTCATACAGGCTCTGCAGACTTTGTTGTTTTTATGACATCATTGGACTAACTTTAGTTTAGTTTATATATAATCAAACATAATACAGAATGTGTTCATTCTGTGACACATGATCAAAGTAAGTTTTACTGACAGAAGAGTTGAATTCATAGAGGGGGCGGGACATTGTTGATTGACAGACAGACAGTCACCATGGTTACTCACTCTCACCTGCCTGCTGCTTTGTAACGTCGTTTAGTGTAATCCCTATAGGTTCAGTTATCACAACAGGTGAGCTTCAGGTGGAGAAGCTTGATAAGTAACTTTTAAAAACTGACAGAGAGCAGAAAACACCGACAGCAACATTTGAAACACCGGGGTTATATCTCCCCTCACTGTCTGTCTGAGCTCCTCTCTGTCTGACTCTCTGCAGACTGTTAACGTCTCTCCGGCTCCTTAAACGGTTTCGCTCTCCGAGATGTAAACTTAACTGTGCACACTATGCAGAGAAGTTAACTGTTGCTCACGCCGTGTCGGTTTGGAAATATATCAGTGGAAATATGATATGGAGAGGTTTTTGTGGACTTTACTTTAAGTTTGGTTTTCACCGCTGCGGAGCAAAAGAGGGGGAGGGGGAGACGCGTCTGTGTCGCAGCATAAACTGCAGCATGAGAGAATAAACACATAACCCCGGTTATACGATCTCCCTGCTTTGGCAGATCGTCAGCGCGTTAAAATCCTTCACGATCTAAGATCGTTATATCGCCCACCACTAGCTGGTAGCTGATGAAGCTGAAATGAAACCTGGACTGAGAGGTAAGATAATGGATATATTGTTTTAAAAGAATATGAGCTTATATGAGGAGAGTCATCACAGTCATAAAGGTTTCTGCTGGAAACTGAGTTTCATTTAGAAAGATATTTTTAAGTCACTGTGTGTTTTCTCCTCAGGACGTTGGAGCTTCTAACTGAATCTGTCAGGTTCCTTTCCTCTGCGTTTGTATTTCAAACGTCTGAGTTACAGTCATCTGCTTCTGTTGAAAAATATCCCATTTTCTAATGTAGCTGCTTCACAATAAAACCTATTTAAACCAGGAACTTTTAGTGTGAAGAGCTTGAAATAGAATGCGTGTTATATCGTGTTCACAACCTTTGTTTCAGAGCGCTTCTCACCAGCGCTCCTTGTTGCTAGATTACAAAAGTGAACTTGTGCTTCCCTCTGTAATGTCCGTAAGGTGTGTTTTAGCTCCATGTGTTTCATATTTTCTTTAAATCAAATAAATATCACCAAGAAAACATGAGGACGATGTAAAGGAGTCATGTCCTGATGTCAGCAGCAGCTCTACACCTGCAAACTGTTCCCTCCAAAAGACGAGTCAGACCAGCGTCTCCTCCGCCATCGCTTTCTTATTGACAAATCTGATTAGTGATGTGTCGGTCATGAACGATTCGTTCAAAACGAACGAATCATCTGGGTGAACGAACTGAACTGAATCACTTACTGAAAAGAGTCGTTCATTTCTCAACTCTCTCTCCTCTCTCCCGTCTCTCTCTCTCTCCAGACCGTAAGAGTCTCTCAAAGCCCGCCCTCCCTCTCCTCTCATGTCAGTGATACCTACTGACTGAACCAATAGGAGGAGTCGGTCGGGAGCTCTGTGTCTCTAAAGCCCGCCCTCCCTCTCCTCTCATGTCAGTTATACCTACTGACTGAACCAATAGGAGGAGTCGGTCAGGAGCTCTGTGTCTCTAAAGCCCGCCCTCCCTCTCCTCTCATGTCAGTGATACCTACTGACTGAACCAATAGGAGGAGTCGGTCGGGAGCTCTGTGTCTCTAAAGCCCGCCCTCCCTCTCCTCTCATGTCAGTGATACCTACTGACTGAACCAATAGGAGGAGTCGGTCGGGAGCTCTGTGTCTCTAAAGCCCGCCCCTACTTCTCCCTCTCATGTCTCCAAAATTGAGGAAGTAGAAAATATATTATTTAACATTTAGGTGTCGAGAAAATGTTTGTGCTTTTTATATCTGCTGTCAGTTTACAAACGGCTTTTATATCCAAATAATTTAACTCAGCTGACAGGGCAGCAGTAGCTCAGTCTGTAGGGACTTGGGTTGGGAACCAGAGGGTCACTGGTTCAAGTCCCAGTGCAGACCAAGCATGAAAGTTGGTCTGATAGCTGGAGAGGTGCCAAATCATCTCTAGAGCACTGCCAAGGTGCTCTTGAGCAAGGCACCAAACCCCCTCCCCACCACCATGTTCATATGATCCTGTTTGTGTGCATGTCTGTATATATATACTTCAGCCTGTGTGTGTGTTCATGACTACAGAGTGTAAAAACTGGAATTTCCCCTCAAGGGGATCAATAAAGTAAATCTTCTTTAACATCGACTAACGATCGTGTTTCAGTCAGTACAGTGTGTGTGACTGAGGCTGGTGACTCGCAGTCTCACTCGTTCACATTCACTGAACGAACTAAGAGGAAGAGCGGAGCTCTCGTTCAGTTCGTTCCGCTCTTCCTCTTAGTTCGTTCAGTGAACGAACTGAACGACAGCTCCGCCTCCGAGTCTCTCTCTCTCCCGCTCAGTCAGACAGTCAGTGAGTGATTTGTGTTCTGAACGTACTGAACAGAACGGTCGGGGAAAATAAATGTGATTGTTTTAGCAGCTTTCAGTTTGTAACTGGAGCTTTATCTACTAAATTCTCAGCTCATTGGTTTATTATTCACCACCGGCTGTTCTCAGTACGATGGCGAGCAGAACTAAATGTTCGGCCGTGTTTCAGTTTATTAAATTCTGATTCACAGACAGAGCTGCAGAGAAGTACTGAACGATTCAGTGAACGAATCTTTTGAACGAATCACTTTACTGAACTGATTCTACTGATTCAGTACACTGAAAAGAACTGCTTTTCACATCACTAAATCTGATATCAGAAGTCCCGCCCCTTCTTGAGTTTGATTGGTCGGTGAGGGAGAAGTGACATTAATCAGCGTGGCGCTGTTCTCAAAGTTGAACGTCTTTCAACTGATAGCGTTTGAGTGCAGTGACTAAAAACAGCTGACACCGAGGGCGTTTTAGCGCCCAGGAAGCTGAACTACATTAGTTTTGTATTTCAGCTGGATGTCAGCGTGGTACTGTAATCTCTGTTCACTTTAAATCTAAGCCTGCTGTACGGGTTGTGCCTGTTAGTATTTATTTTCACATAATCATTCACTTGAATCATTTAGTGGATATATCATTTTAAATCTGTCGACCATCTAAGGGTCATTGGTTTAGGTCTGTGTGGATGTAACAGTTTGTGTAAGACTCTCATAGCAGCAGATCTATTTTTGGAGAGGAGCCGAGTGTATGTTGTGAGCTTAAATGACTTGAATGTAGATATCTGACAGTTTCAAGTGAAGGTAATGTCACCTCTCTAGCCTTTTAGAAGTCTTCCCAAATGGTAAAAGAATTTGTAGGCTGTACCAGCTAACAGAATATAACAGGACCGTTAACATGAAAAGTTTGTCAGCCATTTGTGTTCTGTTGCTGTTGTCTGACCTCGGCCCAATAAATTCTAAGATAAGCCACTGTCTGTTTCACCATTTCATCATTGGACATTTACAGCAGAAACATCATGGCGTCATGATGTTCTTACATGCTTTTATATTTTGATATCTTTTTCTCTATATGGGTAATGTGCAATATATGTTGTGTTTTATACATGGGTCTGTACTTTTCTGTTGACATGTCGATGTGTTTTTCTATTGTTTTTATGGATTCTACTGTGAGGCCGCTGAATGTGTGCAGCACATTGAGCCCAAGACAAATGTCTGAAGTTATAGTATTTACAGCTGCTCCTTTGAGCCCAAATCAACGCCACAGCGCTCTTCTTTTTATCATGTTGGACTTGAGACAGCGAGGCGTCAGTTTAAACACACCTGAAGCTGGTTGACCCGCTGTTAAAGAGATGCTAGTCTGTGCTCTGTTAATCATGTTACACCAAGCAAAGCCATTCCAGCATATAGAGCACCATTGTGACCCTCGCTCTGCCACTGTGGTCGGTAAGTTGAGCAAATTCACCCGCCACTGCAAAAAGACACCCGTATGTGACGAGTGCTGATTTCCAACCCTGTTTTATACACTTCTAGTTGTACAAATGTCCTAAAGGTCATGGTTGCTGTTAAATACTAACATGTTAGTTTAAGGTTTAAAGTTTAAGACTCAATGTCTTGTTATTGGCATTATTCAGGGCAGATCAGACGGACAAATCATGTTAGGATCAAAACAAAGTGCACTGAGGTGCTGCATCAGGTACTTAGGCAGACAGGAAGGAAGAGAAAATCAAATGAAGGATCACATCAGGTAATGAGATGTGGACACTTGACCATTTCTGTCTTTCACATTTTTCCTGCTTGTGTCTCACCTGTTTGTTATTTTGTCCTCAGGTTGTTTTACCTGCATGAACGTCTTTTATTGTCCTCTGATCAATCTGGAGATCAGAAGATGAGTGATCGAGGAGACAAAGAGGAGAACAGAGCAGAGTCTCCTCTGTCCAGCTGTCTCTCTATGAAGAGTGACCGGTCTAAACATGAACCTCTAAACTTCAGTAATGAACCAGGACCCTCAGATCAGAAGATGAGTGATCGAGGAGACAAAGAGGAGGACAGAGCAGAGTCTCCTCTGTCCAGCTGTCTCTCTATGAAGAGTGACCGGTCTAAAGATTATCCTCCAGACTTCAGTAATGAACCAGGACCCTCAGATCCACAGTAAGAGAACTTTTTTTAATCACCAAACTGTCAATCTAAAAAAAGAGTCCTGAACACCATAATGTGTTGATTTTCTTGTTTTTAATCATCAACCTGCACACAGTGATCATCCAGAGAAAGTCACTGAACTCATAACAACATACTAAGGATTATATATATGTATTATATGTTTATAGATAAGATAATATGATTTCAGTATTGACTCTTTGGTTGTGTATCTAGTCGTCTTCTCTGTGATTCTGCAGGAAGAAGTCTTTTAAACTGATCCTGAAGTTTAGTGAGATCTGCTGTGATCGTTTTCTTTCAATCATTTTTTCTGTTGTGTCCACTCTTTGTTTGTCTTTTTTTATTTTTTTAACATGACTACACAATGAGATCTTTTTTTTTTTTACTGAAGTACCGTAACATCTGGTGTAAGATCATAGACTGTAAATATTACTGGACGAACCCTGACCCGTCTGTTACATAGGCAGAAAATGAGTCCAATCGACGGCCGCATCCATATTGGATTTGCAGTCTCAACCTAACTTCGGATCAACCTAACGACAGCAGTAAGGCGGGACCGGCGGGACTTAACTCCGCCCATTCAGCTCGACGTTAGCAGTCCACTTCACAGCATCGCTAACAGCTAGGCTGCTATCATCAACTATTCCTGCTCGTCCTGAGAAAACTCTACAAACAGTAAGTTAACATTTAACTTTTCTGCAACACAGTTAAAACTAATTATATTCAACCCAAATATTTAATTAAAGTCTTAAAACTACACTTTTTTAAATATACAACTATGGTTATTAGTTATTTGTCAGAGCAGTTAGACTTTGTCAGTGTTAGCAGAGAAATACATTAACAAAGTTTTATCCATAAACTGTAAATAAATATGAGACATCCAGAAGAAATCAATATTACAAAGCATACAGTTCATGTTACTGTTCTGACAAAAAGAGGAATGTCTGTGTTTTATATTTACTGATGTCAACAGCAATGAGGTGAACATGACAACTAAAAAATAATTATTTAGTATTTATTATAAGACATTTGTTTTCTATTGAACCTGTGAAGTCATGGAGTCTGTGGACAGTGTCAGCTTCACACCAAAAACTTTAGTATGAGAAAAAATAATGTTTAAGACAGGCACCTATTATGATGAGTTGCAGCTACCTTGTTCAA
This sequence comes from Labrus bergylta, assembly GCF_963930695.1. Lineage (NCBI taxonomy): Eukaryota > Metazoa > Chordata > Actinopteri > Labriformes > Labridae > Labrus > Labrus bergylta. The sequence continues at coordinate 32,292,427 of NC_089201.1, read as the reverse complement.
TATTATTCCTGCAGATGTGGCTCATAACAAAAAAACAGCCTGAGCTGTCACATGTAGTTAACTGTACATTTTGTCTTGTCTGAGGCATTAATTGAACACCTTTGTATTTCTCCTATAGACACAGTGTGGATTATTGGTGACTGGTCCATCGAGGTGCCCAGAGAGCTGCAGAGACAGAGGAAGAAACCTGAGCCTCAACAACATCTGCATTTGTTGGTTCTTCTGGGGTGGACTTCAGTTGCTTCTCTTCAACAGCTCGCTGTGAGGGAGGTCTCCCCCGGACGGCCTGAGTGATGTCACCCACAGGCTGAGAGCTGAGGCGGGTTTTAAACCTCCTGACAAAGCGTTACACCGCGCCCACCTGTCAAGCTGGTCAGCAACACGCCTTATTGTGAATAACTCTTATCCTTCATCAAATCAAAACTGATGAGTCATCAAAACATTCACCCCCCCCGTACAGTGTGTGTCCATCCAGACATGAGCTAATCACACCTATTTGTTTGTTTTGTACCAAGCTGTAAACATGTTCATCTCTGCTGTAAAAACAGACTTTTTTTAATGTTGTTTTTCAGATTAAATAAATATTTCTATATAAATGCACTCCTTTATGTCTACTTATGAGTATACATTTCAGATTTGAAATGACAAGACTAAAATGTGCATTAATGCTCAACTCAATAGCTTAGGGAAGGAAGTCTACTTTTACACAACTTTTTATTCTTTCGGCATTTTCTTTTACCAAATACTAATGTAGTTCATTTCTTAAAATGGGATGGAACAGAGTCATTGCCACATTTGCCCTTAAACACAGCACCATTCTTAAATCAAGATACATGGAGAGTAAATAAGATCAATAACTTGTGAATAAAAACACAGTTAAAAATGATTTAGAAATGTAGTCTTCACAGATCAATATCACATAATATCAACTTCTCCCATCTAAACTGGACAAAGGGTTTTAAAATGGGAAGAAAATAGTTTGATTGCAAGTTGTTTGGAGGAGATCTATTTTTATTTGAACAGCATGAATACAGTCTTCCAAGGTGCAAACCCTCCTCCTCCTCCTGAATCTTGTGGAGCTCGTTGATGTACTGCTGTCTTATCTGCTGGCCATCTTCTCTCAGCAGAACGTCGACTGTTGAAAAGTCATTCAGAAGAAGCTCGAGCATGTGACATGGATCCAGGAGAACATGGACTTTTAGTGAGAGGTCTTCAGGATGGCAAAGAAAGACAGAAAATATCAGTTATTCATTAAATCATTTTTTTGTTCTCATCTATTTTTCTGTATTCATCTGTGTGTACGAGTACATTTATAAATCCAACAGTGTACTACCCAGACAACAAAGGTCCAGTATTCAGGTAATCAACATCTATTCAAAGTTAAAAAGATAAAAATTATTGTAATCATGCTGTTTTCAGCTCTCTCACTCACACAATGATATTCCACATCAAATGGTCTCAGATTTTGTGTGAGGAAAAATTAAGCAGTTTATTGTGGATAGTACTTCATCTTAACATGAAACAAATATAACCTGAATTATTTAAATCAGTAACAGGTCCCAACTCTCTGTGCTTTAGTACAGAACATACAGTAACTCATTTATTATTAACATGAACTCAGTACATGGCTGTATTCTTCAAACTATTTCTTATACTTTATATCTATGTGCTTTATATCTTATTTTCATTCCATATGTTATTTATATTTTATATTTCTACTGCTATATTCTGTGTATGAGTTCAGTGAAAATTAATATGGTTATTAATATAGTTCTTAATGGTTACAGATGCTCTTACAAAGTGACGTTTTTTTTTATTTGTTAACATTTTGCTCAAATCTTAAGACACTACATCAACCATGTAACTTTAATGTCATCCTCTATAACCTACACAGCGCATTAGGTTCAGTTCAGTTTATGTTACTGACGGATAATTACTACACAAAGTTTGTTTTTTAATGTCCACATTTAGGTGGAGTATAACATTCATCATAACGTCAGATAACCATATTTACAGTCTGTGGTTAACCACCGAGCTGAACCTTTAGCTTCTAACATCACACAAACTCATTATTTTCAACATCTTAACAACAAACATTTCTAAACCATTGACCGTAAATAATGTAAATAATGTAAATAATGTAAATAATGAGCTACACTGAGTACAGTTAGCCGACTGGTTTACAAGCTAACGCTAAACAAGCTAGGTCCGTAAATATAAACACATGAGTAAGCAGTAAATATAACACTACTATATCACTTACCGAAAATAACTGAAGCATCAACTTGTTGGATGGTCTGTTAACCGCACAGCAAGCCATGTATGTTGTCAGATATGTGTTAAACAAACTCTCCAAACGAAGTAAAAAAGAGGAGAAATCAGACGGATCAAGCTGTTAGCCTCCTGACCTGCTGACCTCCTGACCTCCTGACCTGCTGACCTCCTGACCTGCTGACCTCCTGACCTCCTGACCTGCTGACCTGACAGACAGATGCAGCGCGCAGAGCTGTCAATCAAATCTGACACAACTATGGGCATAGTCGTTTTCCTTAATAGAATAAAATCCGATGAGTTATAAAAAAATTCCCTCCCCCCACAGTGTGAGGAGAAGGGGCCGTCAACTTATCAGATATATCTCGTTTTTTGAACCAGGCTGTAAACATGTTGATTCCTGTGGTAAAAACGGGCTTTTTTGGCTGTGGGCTTATGGCACTTCCGGCGCTTCTGCAGCCAGCCTCAAGCGGAACCTCGAGGAACTGCAGTTTTTTGTACTTCCGCATAGGCTTCATTTTTCGAGACCGGAGGTTGCCCCTTGTGTAAGATGCACTTTTAATACCTGTTTTTTTTTTCATCTTAAAAGTTGGCTCTGTCTTATACAAAGGTGTAACTAATATACCAGTATAAAGTGTTGACACATGAGCCATCATTACCGCGGGTGCAGAAGTCACCATCACTGTGTGCGACCAGACGATTAAAAAACCATCCTCATTCATTGGGCCTGATTTACTAAAGGTTTGTGTGTCTTAAAACGTGTGCAAACTTGATACCACCAGCAAAAAATGTGTTAACTGATCTACTAACGGCGCGCTGTGAGGATTGAATCTTTCATATGAGCAAAACACGCATTGTCCATTTAGTACGTTTGACTTAATGAATATTCAATATGGGGCGTTTCTGCCCTAGAAAGGAGAAAATACAAATAAGTTAAGTTAGTACACGCATTGTGATTTACCAAGCCTGACAAAAACTGAGGTGATTGTGACGGTGTCTGAATTTAACACCTTTGAAAAGAACGTGCTAACCCAGGAGACCAGTGTTACACACAACAGGCTGCTGTTATTGAAGTTAGGAGGAGACATAGGCTCAATCAAAGAAGGCATACAGATCACGTTATTCTCCACACATGTTAATATGTTTGGAATGACAGCAGGAAACACCATGATTAAACTATATTGTTGCCTATTTAAACAAAACTGAACATCCACAGCCTCTGCATTCTGAAGAATTTCAACATTGACATTTATTTCTTCCTGTTTCCCTCTTCTCACCAACATTTTATTTTAAACTTGGGATTTCTTTTTTCTCGGGCTGTGCGTCTCTCCCCCAGCTCGTGCGCTCCTCTCCATAGTGCGCTCGTCTCCTCCCTCTACAGCCCGCTGCTGCTACGCTTGGATGGGGGGACCTCACCACTGCTTGTACCCCCGTCTTCGATACCTCTTTCCAGAGCCTTTCTGTCCGATCAGACACAGCGCTGGCCAGCTGTCTGGTGCTCAACAATGTGCAGAGTGTCGCGCCTGAGCGCCACAGAGGACACAGCTCACACCTCCTGCACAATGTATGACAATTCATCTTCAAAAGATGAAGAAAAGAGAGGCCCTGTTTAATGCCCAGGTTTTCTTATAAACCAAATTTTATTTTTGTAATATTCAGTTTTATCTGCTATAACTCAAAAATACTGTACCTTCATTTGCCTCTTCCACTGATACCTATTTTGTGCTTGCAGTCGTCCTGCTTTCCGTCCAAACTCTCCATGACGTAAACCAGTAGAACACACAAAAGCCTAACTTAAATAGTACCGCCTCCACAAGGTTTGCACCTGGTGTCATTCATGCAAACTTTCTGAGTAGATCACCCGAAAATCACACACTCACCAAACGTGCAATTTTTTTGGAGTGAACACACAGTTTAGTACTCTTTACTTGGGACCTTAGTAAATCAGACCCTCAGTGTATTAAGAGCTGAGTGCACGCTGTTCTGGGAAAGACAGCGACACAGACCAGTCTGGCTGCGCTACTTTTTCAAAACGTTTCCTTCAAGAGGTCAAAATAATGAATTTACAGAAAACTGTAGGATATTGTTCCATAAATAAACCTTGTTGAACGCTCTTTTGATTGAAAGAGTCCTTTATTAAAGTTAAAGAGAAACAAGCGGAGAAGGGCAGAGAGATCACAAGCTAGGAGTCTCTGCTTCACAACTTTCCCTGCAGGCTGAGAGCTCGACTACCGTACTGTAGCTGGTAGGAGAGCAGACTCCACAAAGAGAAAACAGACTAAAAGGGTGACAGAGCTGAACAGTAACTGCAGGTTTTGGACTTCGCTGAAAACAATAAAAACTGTAACGCAGGAAGACAGTGTAAACTTTATTTTCTCTCTGAGAGACCTTCAAAAACACAGCGCGTCTTATACCGGTGCAACTTATATTTAGGATTTTACGTTCTTTTTTTAACTCCTGCACATGCTCAGTGTGCAGGTCATGACACAGCTCCTGCTCCTGCACATGCTCAGTGTGCAGGTCATGACACAGCTCCTGCACATGCTCAGTGTGCAGGTCATGACACAGCTCCTGCACATACTCAGTGTGCAGCTCTCTATAAAGCTGATTAATAACTTTGCAAAGGTCTCAGGTCTCAACCTAAATATTAAACATTTGAACTCATGGCTGTTAAAGATTGTAATGTTCCCCATATTTGTAATAATCCAGTGAATCACCAGGTCACATACCTGAGAGTAGTTATCACCAAGGAGCAAAATATAAGGTGCACCTTAAATTTGAATCCCATCGTTGATAAAACTCTTGTTTACAAAGAGATTTATCTCTGAGACGAAGGACCTTGCTCTCAAAAGCTGAGGGCATTTCCAGACTCACTAATCCGGCTCTATCTTTGGATGTTGACTAAAATGTAACCAACAGATTTGATTATATGTTGTTTAACTTTCTGTGGAAAAACAAAATACATTATGTTAAAAAGAACATAAACAGGAGTCAATGTGGGGGCTTGAACTTTTTAGACTTCACAGCTCTTAACATTCAAAGTGAACAGGCTGAGACATTTTTAAATAACCCAACATCTCTATGGAATATGATTCCTAATTATGTTTTTTCTAAAGTTGGTGGCCTGGAATTTTATTACTGTGCAACTATAATATCAGTAAAATCCCAATCAAACTATCCAACTTCCATAAACAGATACTCTTGACTTGGTCTCTCATCTTGAAACATAACTTCTCTCCACACAGATATTACATCTGGAACAATAAGGACATTCTCTACAAAAATGAATCCCTGTTTTTTGAAAACTGGTTGAAAATAACATCACACTTGTAGGTCAGTTATTGGACTCAGATGGTAAACTCTATGGTTACACAGACAGACTTCTGCACATGCTCACTGAGGAGGACATGGCACACCTTTTTAAAACACAGCTTTTTGTGGCTTTATTTGATTTAGTCCACCACTGGTTTCTAAATGTCAGTCTCAGTTTTCACAGCTTCATGATTTACCTTATCTCCACAGAATAACAAAGGGGTCTGTTTCTGTGGAGGAGCAGCTGTCCAGCTGTGCTTTGTGTCAGGACGTCCTAAGAGATCCAGTTTCTACCAGATGTGGACACTGGTTCTGTAGACAGTGTCTCACCTCATACTGGGACCAGTCTACTTCATCAGGAGAGTCCTCCTGTCCCCAGTGTGGAGAAAGATCTAAAATAAGAGGAGGACTGCAGATATCCAGTAAGTCCAGCACTGTAATAAGTAAGACTGAAGTAATTGTGTCTAAAAACAAGACAAAGCAGTTAGTATTTTCATTGATATATAGTTCAATGAAACATTTACATTTTATCTGATTCTTGCTGTCAGTTTATATTCAGTATATTTTATTTCTCTTGTAGCAGCACACATTTATTACACGGATGTTTTTGTGTTATGCAGTTTGCTTTATGTGTAATAATACATTTTTTGTATTTGATCATTTTATAAATCCAGTCTCAGGATATGTTTCTTCTCTTTCAGTAGATAGAGGTCTGCAGGAGGTTACAGATGAACTTAAGATCAGTCTGAGGAAGAGATGTGAACATGTGACTGAAGGAAGTGATGAAACAGGAAGTAGAACCCTCCTCAACAGGATCTACACTGAGCTCTACATCACAGAGGGACAGAGTGAAGAGGTGAACACCCAACATGAGGTGAGACAGCTTGAGACAGACTCTAAAAAGAAGACCCTCCATGAGACTCCAATCAAGTGTCAGGACATCTTTAAAGCCTTACCCGACCAACAGAACCAAAAGACAGAAGCTCAACCCGACCAACAGAACCAAAAGACAGAAGCTCAACCCGACCAACAGAACCAAAAGACAGAAGCTCAACCCGACCAACAGAACCAAAAGACAGAAGCTCAACCCGACCAACAGAAACAAAAGACAGAAGCTCAACCCGACCAACAGAAACCCATCAGAGTGGTTCTGACAAACGGCGTCGCTGGTGTTGGAAAAACCTTCTCAGTGCAGAAGTTCACTCTGGACTGGGCAGAGGGCTCAGAGAACCAAGACCTCAGTCTGGTGATCCTGCTTTCATTCAGGGAGCTGAACTTGATCAGAGATAAGGAGTACAGTCTTCTTGAGCTGCTCCGTGTTTTCCATCCAACATTACAGAAGGTCACAGCAGAGACGCTCGCTGTCTGTAAACTGTTGTTCATCTTTGACGGCCTGGATGAAAGCAGACCGTCATTGGACTTCACAAACAGTGAGGTTGTGTCTGATATCACAAAGAAATCACCGTTAAACACACTGTTGACAAACCTCATCAAGGGGAATCTGCTCCCCTCAGCTCTCATCTGGATAACTTCTCGACCTGCAGCAGCCAATCAGATCCCTCCTTCATGTGTTGACAGGGTAACAGAAGTACGAGGCTTCACTGACGCCCAGAAGGAGGAGTACTTCAGGAAGAGGTTCAGTGATGATGAAGATCTGTCCAGCAGAATCATCTCACACATCAAGACATCCAGGAGCCTCCACATCATGTGTCTGATCCCGGTCTTCTGCTGGATCACTGCCACAGTTCTGGAGCACATGATGAGCACAGAGCAGAGAGGAGAGCTGCCCAAGGCCCTGACTGACATGTACTCACACTTCCTGCTGGTTCAGACAAAGAGGAAGAAGCACAAGTATGATGAGGGACGTGAGACAAGTCCACATGAGCTGATGGAGGCTGACGGGGAAGTTCTTCTGAAGCTGGGGAGGCTGGCGTTTGAACATCTGGAGGATGGAAACATCATGTTCTATAAAGAAGACCTGGAGCGTTGTGGTCTTGATGTCACAGAGGCCTCGGTGTACTCAGGAGTTTGTACAGAGATCTTCAAAACAGAGTGTGTGATCCTCCAGAAAACAGTCTACTGCTTTGTTCATCTGAGCGTTCAGGAGTTCCTGGCTGCAGTCTACATGTTCCACTGTTTGACAAACAGGAAGAAAGGTGTAGTGAAGGCTTTCCTTAAAGACATCAAAGTCATTTTTCAAACTCCTGAAAGTGATGACTTATCCCTGGATGTCTTCCTGAGGAGTGCCATGGAGAAATCCCTGAAAAGTAAAAATGGTCACCTGGACCTGTTTGTTCGCTTCCTTCATGGCCTCTCTCTGGAGTCCAACCAGAGACTCTTAGGAGGCCTGCTGGGTCGGAGAGACAACAGTCCAGAAATGATCCAGAGAGTCATCAACAACTTGAAGAAGATGAACAGTTATGATATCTCTCCTGACAGAAGCATCAACATCTTCCACTGTCTGACAGAGATCAACGACCTCTCAGTCCATCAGGAGATCCAAGAGTTCCTGAAGTCAGAGAACAGATCAGAGGAGGAACTCTCTATGATCCACTGCTCTGCTCTGGCCTACATGCTGCAGATGTCAGAGGAGGTTCTGGATGAGTTGGACCTGAAGAAGTACAACACATCAGACCAGGGACGACTGAGACTGATTCCAGCTGTGAGGAACTGCAGGAAGGCAAAGTAAGTCCAGATGTGATTAAATATGAGTAAAAATAAGCTGTTTAGTTCTTCAAATATATATTATACAATATCTAGGTTTTTGAAAACAGTGTTTATCTGAAATATTAACAAATTCTTCAGTCACTTGTATTTTGTTATAAGTTTTCTTGAGCTGCTTTAAATGCTGTGAGTGAAATATGTCTTTTTTTAGATCTAGTGTTTACCAACTTCAAGGTCACAGGTCATTTGTTTCATAATAATCCCTACATTTACTATTTTTCTTTTATCATCCTATTAGTGTCAGTAATAACAATAGTGATTATTGTTACAATAAATATTATTAACATTATAACTAGGGCTGTCGTGGTAACCACAAAAATGAATAACCGCGTTAAAAAGAAGATCTCAGTGGTGACCGCACGTTGAGTCACTTCACCCCACATAATGTTCAGATGGACTCACAGGAAACTGCACTGATACCTAAACCCAATGTAACTTTGCCCCTTTGTTAACATTTCAGCTTTCAATCAAATGAAAAAGGAGAACCAGCTGATTTAAATGATGCAATTTGTCAAATCTAGCAAAAGAAATCTATGTGAAATGAGGAAACATCTCATTTTAGCTCTCACCTCGCAAATATGCCTCGTATCAATCAATCAATCTTTATTTGTATAGCGCCAGTTCATAACAAGTGTCATTTCAAGACGCTTTACAAAAAGCAGGTCAAAGACTTTACTCTTATTTAATGTTACAAAAGAGCAGGTAAAAAGACTTTACTTATTTCAAGAGTAACTAAACCCTAAAACCACTTTTTTCAACTATAAACCTCTGTATCTGAGTATTAAGTAGTGTTATGGATCAATCCAAGTCCCAATCTCGACATTTGAGTACAAAGTATTGAAATTTGAAATATTGTGTTAGAAATGTGCATAGTGTCTACCCTTCTGTTTGAAAAATTCTAAAAAATTCTGCCGTACAGTATGACGTAGGAGTACAGCCCCACGTCACCAAACCTATAAAAGCCTCGTCACCCGACTCGGCGAACTGTGGGGACTCAAGTGTGTGTGTGTATTTGTGTGTGTGGGGCAAACATTGTATCATGTTGCGGCTGATAACGGCGCGAAAAGAGTGAGTGGGGGAGTTTACCCCCCCCCAAGACTGGACCTGGCTTGAAAATAGGAAAGGGGCAGATGGGATAAGATGCAGGAAGAGGGATAGGGAACAGGGGTGCGGGGGGGGGGGGGGGAGCTCAGAGAGCTCAAGAGTTCCCAGGAAATTATGTTGTTAGTAACTGAGATTTACAGATAGTGACATGCAGTAATATGATCTCACAGAGAGAGGGAGGGAGAGAGGGGAAAGAGAGAGAGAGAGAGACAGAGAGAGAGAGAGGGAAAGAGGGAGAGAGAGAGAGAGAGGGAAAGAGAGAGAGAGGAAGAGAGAGAGGGAAAGAGAGAGGAAGAGAAAGAGAGAGAGAGAGAGAGGGAGATATAAGAGAGAGATAAGAGAGAGAGAGAGAGAGAGAGATGAAGGTACCAGTTCCCCTGGTAGTCTAAGTCTATAGCAGTATAACTAGGATCTGGTCTACACCAGCAGCAGCCCTAACTATAAGATTTATCAAAAAGGAAAGTTTGAAGTCTGTAATTTATTAAAACTTATTTTATTGTTTTCTTAACAACAACGCAGTGCATGCTGACACTACACACACACACACACACACACACACACACACACACACACACACACACACACACACACACACACACACACACACACACACACACACACAGCTGAAATACAGCACCGTCATACAGCAACAGTTATAATCATGACAGTTGGTTTTCAAACCTGTACAGTACGATTTGGCTACAGGGAACATAACGACAGGCTGAGTACTTACTAAAGAAGAAAATGGACTCAACTTGACCAGAACTCAGTAAAGTCTGTGCAGCGTCTCACACGCTCTCTCTCTCTCTCTCCTTATTTCTTTCTCTCTCTCTCCCTCTCTCTCCCTCTCTTTCTCTCTCTACCTCAGTCAGGTATGAGTGAAAAGTAGATGTTAAGCATGCTAGGCTAACGCACCTGTTGCTAGTAAGTAATAAGATTACGGAGCACGTGGAAATGCTGAGACGCATTAAAGGGGTTTGTTTTGCTAATGATTCAGAAATCAGAGCTAATGTAAACATGTCATGTTCTTATTTGTGTATATGTTTCTTGTTGACTTGAAATAGAGACAGCTGTGTGTGAATGTGTGATATTTGAGGCTGAGTATGCTAATTTGAGTAAGTAAAAACCACAGCTACTCAGGTTAAAATTGTATATATTGAATAAATAAATAAATCCTGCAGCCGAGCTGAACACAGCTAAACTGTGTTGCTTCTTTGTATTTACATCCAGAAACTTCTTCTCTGGCACCACTAGGCCAGGTCGGGGGAGCAACACTGACAGTAGAAGAACTTAAAGTAACACCATTAACCAGATAACTGTTTAGTAAAAGTGACATGATTACTGAAGTTACCAACAGTAATACCTTACATCACGTTACAGACAGAAGGTGGCCGGGTGGATAAAAAAGTAAACCGGACAAAATAATACATTTTGTTTTAGTTTTACACACATTTGTTCCACATTTAATTGTGTTAGTAAGATGTTATGTTCCGTTGGATCAGATCACAGATTTACGGTAAGTCATGGATCATTTTATTGGCGCAGAAAAGTAAAAGTATTGTGCTCACCTTTATTTTTTTAAAGGAAGTCGTGTCAGCAGACTGGGGACTCAATTTATGTTGTTTGTTGACACAACAGAGCCCCCCCCCCCCTCAAACTAGGCTACAAGTATTAAACACATTTGATGTAGCTGCAGCTACTTTTCCCTGCTCCTCTCTCTGCTGTCTTCATGACGGAGCATCACGGAGACACACCAACCTACATTGCACACACATACACACACAGAGACACACGCAGACACACACACACAGAGACACACACACACACACACACACAAGCAGACACACACACACACACACACAGAGACACACACACAGAGACAAACACACACACACAGACACACACACACACACACACACACACACACAGAGACACACACAGAGACAAACACACACACACACAGACACACACACACACACACACACACACACACACACACATGCAGTTTTACTTTTAGTGCAACAGAACACAGTGGATCCTTGATCCATACGGCCGTGTGTTGGGAACAAACGTGATCTGGTCACTTTTTCCGTTCACTGTCACCGTGTCTGCAGCTAACTTTACGATATCGACGTCATCTCACAGCCTGCTGTAGTCTGTGAACATCTCAACACAGACTCTGTTAAACTGTGCTGTGTTATACACACTGATCATATAGTTCACGAAAAATGCACGCTCCACTTCTCAATTCCATCTTGGGGACCAGGAGCAGTCAGACACACATACACGTTTACAAGTGATGGAAATGTTTGTTAACTAAAGTGAGTTCAGATCAGCTGAACCTCTGATGTGAAAAACACAATTTGTCAAAATATTAAGACATTCCTTTAAATAACATATTATGTACCATTAATGTCATGACAGGTTTTCTAACTGTGGACTGTCAGAGACTCACTGTGAAGCTGTGGCCTCAGCTCTGAAGTCCAACCCCTCCCATCTGAGAGAGCTGGACCTGAGTAACAACAATCTGCTTGATTCAGGAGTGAAGCTGCTGAGTGAGGGACTGAAGAGTCCAAACTGTAGACTGGAGACTCTGAGGTAAGACAACAGGTTTAATTTCTCTGTTCAGATTCATATGATGTGAAACTAAACTGAAGAGTTCAGGCTGATAATCAAATGATCCACACTGAGGATCTTAATGCTGAAGTACATTGTCTTCTTCTGTGGTTTTATTCACAGAGTGGTAGCAATTTAAAGCCTTACATTTTAAACCTAAATATATATAAAAAAATAACTATAACTATTTTCTCAGCAGGGAGAATCATAAAAAAGACGAGTGGCCGAGCGCACGAGCTGCTCCTGCATTACGCTGGTAATACATCACATCAGCAAACAGGCTGAACACCTGAGAGAGGTGACACAGAATGCAGGTTTTCAAGAGAGATCGAAGGAGCGATATTTCTTTAGTTTTATTTGCTCACAAGTTGCCAGAATTTCATCAAAGCTACGGGACTTAACCACAGGAGGCGCTGCACTGCGCGCTCATCCTGACGGTCTTCAGTTCTGTCCACACTTCTTACCAGTTTCTTCTGGCTTGACTGATGTAAAACAAAAGTTTGACTGATAATAACAAAGCTTCCTATGGAGTGAGTCACAAAGAGCAGCTCGTGCAAATAAAAAACAATCCTCTCTGTCCTGCGTAACGGCCCAGACCGTCTCCTCACATCCAGACGTTGAGCCTGGTGATAGAGTTATTTTACCTCTGGTTATTGTAAAAACAGTAAATTAAAATGAATGTTAACTGATTTTATTTACAGATGGTTCATTTTTAGGTCACCCAGAGGTGAACGTGTTGATCACCTAAAAGTTTCAGCGTGACATCACTTCTAAATGCAGTAGCCTGCTGTTGCGCCTTTATCACCAGCTTTAATCAGACTGTAAAAATATAACTATTACTGAACATTTCATTCTTATACAAAAACAATATCACGCACAGGCTGTCCGATCATACAGAGGTTCGCTGGTTTAATCGAGGAGCAGCGCTAAAATGCTTCCTCGATTTGCGTACGGAGATGGCACAGATTCATGACCCATAAAGTCAGTGACAGAGTTAGATTACGATATTGCGGACATGTAGAAGAACGGACTGCCAGACTCATATCAAAAGTGGTTTAACTGAGTTTACTTAGTTAAAGAAGTTGAACTCCACACGGAGCTGATCAGACTGCAGTGATCAACGCTGAAGGAGAAATTCAAGTCTGTTGGTTTGGAAACATTTGATGTCTGACAGTGAAATACCTGAAGATGACTGTTTACATCAAAGACACTCTGTGTGTTTGTGACAACATATTCATGTGAGCAGGTTTAATCTGTGATGAATTTTAACGAGTGACAACTGTGCTGTGGCCTGACACACAGATCTAAAGTCTCTCTCTCTCTCTCTCTCTCTCTCTCTCTCTCTCTCTCTCTCTCTTTAATGCACTGTCATTGCAAACATGCAGTTTGCAATGACAGAGTTAACCCCTCTGCTTAATGTACTTTTACATTTTATGCGTTAACATGCAGTTTTCTATACAAGTACCTTTATTTGTCTTTTTATTCTTTAATTTTTTTTTTTTTTTTTAACATTAAACAACATTAATATCTTGACAGATATTAAACATGTGACCTGAAAAACAAACAACAGAACAAACAAGTGTCACAGATACTTGAGCCTGTTGGTTGGATGAGGATTACATGTTTCTACACATCATTTGTTGTGGATGATGCTTATGTCCCTGTTTTGTTTAGTTTGTTTTGTTTACCCATTTCCCCAGCCTTTGTCGAACTGATCTTCTTTCATTTTCAACTTGTAGATTATTTTTTCCATCACAAGGATATCATGTATGATTGACAGCCACTGTCTGTGGTTTGGTGTGTCAGTCTTTAGTCAGTTCTTAGTAATGGTTTTCTTTGCTGCTGCGAGTAGAATCTTGACCAAGTATTGGTCTCCTGCCTGCACAGATCCTTCCAAGTGTCCCAGGTATAAAACAAGACATGATCGAGGGATTTCATAACCCAGCACTTTGCACAGAGCTGAATGTATATCATCCCAGAAAGGTTTGATCGTGATGCATTACCAGAAAATATGTGTATGGTTTGGATCCATGTTGTTGCATAGTCTCCAGCGTGGCTGTTGAATATTCATTTGTTTACTTTTAATCTTGGGTGTAATGAAGTACCAAATTAGATTTTTCCAAATGAATTCTCTCCATGTCTGTGATTGTGTCGTGGTTTGTGTACTTTTCCACATTCCAGACCACATTTCTTCTAGGATCTCCTCATTCAGCTCTCTTTCCCATTTGGTCTTGACATACAGTGTTGAATCATTTTTTGATTCCATTAAACAACAGTACAGGTTAGACACAGCTTTTGTAACTACAGTACTGTATGCTTGTGTAAGTAACTTAATGATAGGATGTATTTCGTCCTCATTTTTCTTAATGTTTTTAATATAATAGTCTCTCATTTACAGATATCTGAAGAAATCCTGATTTGTTAGATCGTATGTATTTTGAAGTTCTTGAAAACTTCTCATCTGACCCTTAATAAGTGTACATATGGCTGTTATTTGTCCAGTTTTTAAATGTAGGATCCAACTTTAGCGAGTCAAATTTCTCATCAAAAGCTATCCATTTTAATAATCCCAGATCCTTCCCTAATTTTAACTGCTTAACAGTGGAGAACCATATGTCCAGTGTAAATGATGTTAATGGGGCTAAATGTTCTTCCGCTCTCATCTGGACAGGTATCTCTCTTTCACCAATACTTGTATTTAAATGTAGACATTTCAATATCTTTCCATCGAACTACATAACCAGCATTACACCAATACATGAGTGGATGTAATTGTGTTGCTTTAAAGTATTCCTTTAAGTTCGGAAGGGCCATTCCCCCTTTATCTTTAGACAGCTGAAGTGTGGTGTAACGGATCCTCGGTTTTTTACCCTCCCAAATAAATCGTGATATAAGCTTATCCCATTTGATAAATTGAGTTTGTGGTATGTTTACAGGCAGAGATAGAAATAAATATATGAAACGTGGTAATATGTTCATTTTCACCACACTTATCCTCTCATGGAGCCCCAGTGGATAGGTGGACCATCTTTCAATGTCTTTCTTTATATTGCTGTCTATCTGTCCATAATTACTTTGATATAGTTTTGATAAGTTGTTGGTTATATTTATACCAAGGTATTTTAGTGATCTTGTTTCCCAGTTTATTCTGAATTCTTTAAGTTTTTGGTTTGGTGAGCAGTTAAACATGAGAACTTGAGTCTTAAGTACATTTATCTTGTACCCAGAGTACAAACTGAAGTTTTCTAGAATTTCCATAAATTGCATAAACGTGTTCACAGGGTCCTTTATGTAGATCATGACATCATCAGCCAAACAGACTAATTATGTGTTTTTGTTTATTAAATTCTATTCCAGTTATTGAATTGTCTTGCCTGATCATTTGGGCTAACGGTTCAATATACAGAGCGAATAGAGTCGGGCTAAGACAGCAACCCTGTCTAGTTCCTCTCTCAAGTTGGAATCTATCAGAGAGAGAACCGTTAACCTTTACTCTCGCCGTGGGTGCATTATAGATGGATTTAATGCATTGAATAGATTTTTCATTAAATCCAAACCTCTCCAATGTTAAATATAAAAACTCCCAATTGACTCTATCAAATGTTTTTTCAGCATCTAGGCTGATCAAAGCTACAGGTACATTTTCTTTGTGTATTCTGTGTATGATGTGTAATGTCCTTCTAACATTGTCTTGTGTCTGTCTTCCCTCTACAAACCCTGTCTGGTCTTCATCTATCAGGTCTGCTACAAATGCTTGGAGTCTGTTTGATATTATCGAGGTATACATCTTACTATGTCGTTTTTGTAACGAAACCACAGGTAACTGAACCCAAAAGCACGACTCACAACACAGTCTTTGGTTGGGGAATAAAAACAGTCTTTACTTCTTAAGCAGACAGAATCCAAAAAAGTGATCCAAGAGGAAACAAAAGGCTTGAACGCTTCTCACAGGGGTCAAAGACGAACTGGCACAGAAGGAAGGGAAGCCACAGACTAAATACTAAAGGTGAGGGGGAAGACAACGAGATGCAGCTGGGAACAATCAGGGCGGGGCAGACAATCACACAGGTGGGAAACACATGAGGGCAGGAAGTGAAGGATCTGAAACGAGAGGAGAGGTTAGTGACCCAAAACAGGAAATAATACAAGTAGAAATAAAAACAACCTAAGACACCGAGCTGGACATGACAGTTTTGATATGAGGTAGATTGTTGAGTGTAAAGATCCTTGTAGTAATCTCTGAAGATCTTTTCAATTTCTCCTGGTTCGTATTTTAATTGGTTTGTTTTTGGATCATGCAGTTTATTGACAGTAATTTCGGCCTGTTCTTTTCGTAATCGTCTAGCTAATAATTTCACAGCTTTTGGGCCTGTTTCATAATAACTTTGTTTTAGATATCTCGCTTTTGTCTGTGCTTCAAAATGAAGTAAATCCTCTATGTTTTTCCTCCCCTCTTTCATTCGTTGTTGTCAGTTTTTCCTTTATGCTTTTGTTCTAATTGTTTTAGTTCGGTTACATAAATGTTGTATTGTTTTTCTCTCTCTTTCTTGAGGTTGCTTGTGTTTGCGATCAATTTTCCCCTTATTACTGCTTTTAATGCATCCCATAATATTGATTGAATACTGATTTGTTATTAAGTATTCCCACATTTAGCCTCCATATTGTATTTCTCTGTCTACAATTCAAGAGTATCTTTAGGTAAACTGCACTATGATCAGAAACATCTGCCACTCCAATCTGACATTCTTATTATTAGTATTCGTATTATATCTCTATTTTCTTTTTGCATAAAAAAAGAGTCAATCCTGGAGTAGACAGAATGCGTTGATGAGTAATGACTGAAGTCTCTTTGCTGAGGATGCAGGTCTCTCCATACATCAAAAAAGAACATTTCCTCCCACGCATTTTTAACCATCTTTGTTGTAGATTTCTTATTTCTCTTCACACTGGTCGTGTCCATGTCATAGTCCATTATTACGTTGAGATCACCTCCACATATGCATATACCTTCTGTTTCTACTGCTATTATATCAAATAAGGATTTGAAAAATTCCTTATTCCTCTCCGGTGGGGCATATATGTTCACCAATGTTATTAATGTCTGCCCAATTGTTCCTTTAACCATAATGTAACGTCCCTCTTTATCCTTTATTTCTTTTTGGCATTCAAACTTGATCACATTGGATTTTAATATTGCTACCCCTCTTTTGCGAGTATTAGAGTGTGAACTATAGAAAGTGTTTCTAAATCCAAATCTTTTTCATTTCTCATGTTCTGATTTTGATAAGTGAGTCTCTTGAAGGAAATGTATCTGCATCTTTTCCTTTGTGAGTTTGGTCATAATTTTAGCGCTTTTGACTGGGTTTCCAGTTATTTCTGACCTGTTCTTATTTAATTTTTCATTTATTCATAAAATTGCTGCGTGCCTGAGAGAGCGAGAGGGAGCGGGGAAGAGAGAGAGAGCACGCTCCGCAGGCTCCGTGCAACCAGAGCCGCTTTATTTTAAGTCTCTGCATTCAACATAACAAAACTGCCAAAAAAAATCCCTCTCGAATCCTGCGGAGTGTAAAGACAACAAAAGAGAGCAGAATCACATCAGCTTCAGAGCAAGAGAGAGAGAGAGAGAGAGAGAGAGAGAGAAAGAGAGAGAGGGGAGGGGGAGCGATAATTTCCACAGCTGCTTTCTGTTGTTTCAGTACTGAACTATAACAGAATATCTGTTAATGTAGGCCTACAGCTGCTTTCTGTTGTTTCAGTACTGAACTATAACAGAATATCTGTTAATGTAGGCCTACAGCTGCTTTCTGTTGTTTCAGTACTGAACTATAACAGAATATCGAGTGGAACTTTTAAAAACGCGAGGCGTACTCCTGTTGTTGTTAATGTCTGTGCGTGAACATGACTTGAGCAGATTAAAGATGTTTGTTGCAAAAACTAGATTAATTTAGAGGGGAAAACACATCTGATATTAATACAACCCAATAGATACAAGACATATAAGATAGGAGTATGACAAAAAAAAAGAAAATTGGCGTTTTATGCTGAACGTTTTTTTTAAATATTGTGGAGATTCTTTTGCGTACCACCACAGGGAGTCCCTGTACCACCGGTACGCGTACCATAGTTTGAGAACCACTGTCCTAAGCCATTAACATTTAGAGACATTACTTTAATCTCCTCTTGTTTTGTATTCATGAACTGTTATAGTTCTATTATCTTTGTAACAACACCTCCACAAGCTCTTAGTAAGACACTTTTGAACAATAAGTAACGTTTTGAACCACCTTTTAGAACATTGCACTTTAACTAAACACAGAAAAGGTGACCTCCTTAAAGAGATGTCAACAAACTTTGTTTCATGTTGACTCTCTTTTTGTTTTGAGGGGGAGAGCCTCTCACAGTGAAAGGGCCCCCTACGAGTAGAGAGGTTCAGCCCACAAGGGGTTAATCTTCCCATACTAGACCAACAGTTTTATCTCCGTTCCTCTCAAGCCGTGAGTCCAGATATCTATAACCCTTTAAACCAGGCAATTGTTGGGCTTACCTTATTTCTTGAAGAGATTATGCCTTTCTTTTCCCCTCTCATTTAAACTAGACTTAAATTAAACACTCATTCTGCAGCATCGTTGTCCCTGCGCTGGAATTCCTGCAGCCGTCCCCGTGCACGTCTGCTGGTCTCCCGTGTTCGATCACTCGAGATGTGTTTCCATGCTGCGTTCCCTGTTGAGCTTTTCGATGAGGGTAGATTCTCCTGAGTTGTTTCTTGTTTCTTCCACTTCATATCCTCTGCACTGCCATACGTTTTCACTCCGTTTAAAATCTTCTTAATTTTGGCATATTTCTTACGCTGTTGCAGCGTCCTCACCGAGTAGTCGTGGTCGAAGTAAATCCTGTTTCCAGCGAGTTTTATTATTTTCTTCTCCCACGCCTTCTTCAGTACCATCTTCTTAACCGCAAACTGCTGAAAGTTTATGACAATAGACCGCAGAGATTGTCCCGTTTTGGGCTTTGGGGCCAGGGCTTTGGGGCCAGAGCTCTGTGGGCGCGTTGTATCTGGAGGTCCAAGTGTTGACATCAAGGGAAATATGTATTCTCTCAATGGTAAGAAGGTTGTTCTACGTGGTGTTAATGACAAGTGACAGCAGCCAATGACATGCGCTCATATTCATAGTTGAAGTGTGCATGTATGTCAAGGGAAGTGTGTGTCAATAAAGTTTTTTTCTCCCTCCTGAGAGAATGTGAGATCCAGTTCATGTAGAACCCATGCCCCACAGTGTGTTTATTCCTCTGTATGTATTTCGGTCTAGTTTTGGGTACGCACGCCAGGATCGTTGTGCAAACTGACTCTGCTAACACCCAGTTTATTGTAAACTCCTCTCAAAGCCACTTTTCCACAAACCTTTCAACCGAGTCGATGTTTTGCTCAGCATCCTCCGGTATGTCGTAAATCTGAAGATTATTCCTTCTAGACCTTGACTCCAAATCGTCCAGTTTCTCCATCATCTGTCTTTGCTCTTTTATTACATGCTGCAGTACATCTGCTTCACTGCTCCATGACTCAGTTTCTTCTGTGCGTGTCAAAGCAGCTTCTAACTTCTTGTTTTGTGACTCTATTTCCAGATTTATTCTTTTTTTTTAAAAGTTCTTCTTGATATTCTGTTATTTATAGGAGTTCAGAATCAGCAGCAAGCAGCTGTATATTAACATTTTTAAAACGAAGCCATGAGAAGCTTCAGTTTTGATTAGTGCAAGATGCATTTACAAGAGGAGTGAGGACAGAGGACCTTCTCTCTCTTTCTCTGAAGCTGCACGGAGCCATGAGCGCTCCTCTCTCTCTCTCTCTCTCTCTCTCTCTCTCCGTCTCACACACACACGGGCGGCTGTGTCTCTGTTGGTAGAGTCGTCACCTCTCAACCGAAAGGTCGAGGGTTCGATCCCCAGCTGAGCAACATGTCCGATGTGTCCTTGGGCAAGACACTTAACCCCACATTGCTCCCACTGCTTCGGTGGCGGTGTATGACTGGATTAGTGTTGTACTTACTCTCTTTGGATAAAAGCGTCTGCTAAGTGAATTGTAACACACACACACACACACTCACACACACACACAGTACCACGACATGAATCACCTTTAAACTGGACCGTGTGATGACACAATTCTTACATCTTATATTAGCTTAACAAGCTAGCACTAGTTTACTTTTAACGACTGAGTGGGTGAAAGTTATTAAGTACAGTACTGCATAAGTTCTGTCCAATGTAAACAAAAAGAAGCCTTCTTGTACTTAATAAAAATATACTTCTTACTCCACTGAATTTATAGAAAATCTTAAATTTGTTTGCTAGTTACTTCTCAGATTCAGATTTATAATGCAAAATAGGATGAATACACTATTTGTCTAAATATCTTTATTATATGCCCTGTGAATTCACAAGGTATCCAGATACAGGTATGTAAATAGGATTAGATCCAACTGTAGCAATGACAACAAAATGAGGAACACATTAATGCATTAAAATAAATATAAATAATATTCTGTAAGGTAAATTTTTGCAAAGTAACTATTATTCATTTGTTACTCCAGACTAAAGTCTGATATGTTTGTACTCTAAGTTAAGAACAGAGTTGGCTTCTTATTTAGTATAGTAGCATGTCCTGCAAAAAGGGGTGAATAACTTTACTATAGCTAACGGAAGCTCACCACACATTAGTTAACTAGACTACTCTTCCCTAGAACTAAATGAGAGCTCACTCCCTACCAACCTGCTCGTCTACTCTTTCCTAGTGGAAGGAGCTATGTAAAATTACTCCTCTAACACCCTTTGGACAAGAACAAGATATAATCACAGCCCCAGGATTATCTGCCTAACATTCATTTCTAGAATAATTAGATTCAAGGATAACCCCTGGTACAGGACTCTAGATTACCCCCCAGAGAGGGAATAACTGTGAACTCCCCCCGCTAGGATGTTAGGTGTGTATGGGAAGTGTATATAAATCAGCAAGACAAGTGTGCCATGGTGTGACTGCTCAAAACTTACCTTCCGAGGTAAACGGGGTCCTTAAGGGGAACTTCCAGTCTTTGTGGTGTAAATGATTTTAGTCAGAAAATGATTTCAAAAAGTTTCCGAAAATTTAATTTAAAAATTTCAAAAGATATTCCAAATGCAAATACAAAACAGTAAAAGTAAAAGATATAAAAAAATGGAAAAGGAAAACAAAACTCAAAGACCAAACCTAAACCTGTGAGTGTAGACACTTGAGGTTTTAAAAGATCTTGGCTCAGAGACTAAGTCCCAAAATGGGATTTCAAAAGTCAGAGTGGCGTGGATTCGTTTAGCAAAGCAAAAAGGAACCTCGATCAGATTTTCTACAGCGTTTTTATAGACAAAAAGTCTCTCTTTTTTCAAGATCCTGTAACACCTCAACAATGCACGTTTGCAGAAACGTGATGCATACACAGGTCATGCCAAGTTCAGGACATAGGTAATACCAAGTTCATATGTGGTTTCAGCTCGCAGACCGTGAACCGAGCAGATACACAGAAGAGCTGATACTCAGAAACGCTATACGCCTACGAGCTCCTATGTGGTTTTGCTTCAATGTATGGCACACTCATCTTGACCTCACAGGTGCGTAGGCACTACGAGTTTAACAGGAAATGTTGAAAGCAGAAAAAGGTTAAGACTTTATGACATATGTATTAAATGATGAAAGAATTAAATGATAATAA